>NW_023501210.1:0-190818 GCF_013396195.1 Fusarium tjaetaba
GTACGGGAGGGGGGTACACACGGGGATGATGCTGTTGATGATCTAGAGCGAGGTGTGGCAATTTCAGAGCTGGCGGTACTATGAGGAGACGAAGACGCCATGGACATAGACAATGAGAGATGGGGTGATGAGAACGGAAAGAAGGATGAATAGGAGAGCCTGGGGATTGAGGGTCGAGGGCGGCGATTATTAGTAGTCGCCGTGAGAACAGCGGCTGGGGGAACAACAGTAGACGAGCGGGTAGAAGCACGGGTCAAAGTAGACGATGTCGCGGAGCGCAAGGGGCCACTAGCGAAGAAAAGTCGGTTTAAGACGTTTTGGGCGGAACCGGGTCCCGAAGGCGAGGCCACTGTCATGGTCGAGAGCGTTTGGCCCATGTTTGGGTTTGGGTATGGCAATGGTACCGTACCTCAGATGAGAAACTCGCAGAGATACCGGAGTATGGGGGAGAGAGAGCAGGGGTAAGCTCGGGGAACGGGGGTGCGTCTTGTTGGGTGGTGTAGGGCAGGGAAATCAGTCAGTGAATGAATCAAGGGATTGTGATGCAACAAATGTTGCGGCCGACGCTTATCTGATGCTGTGAGGTGTGTAAGAATGAGATTGTGAGTGCGTTTATGCAAATACTGCTGCTTGGCGTGTCTTGTCCTCGTAGGAAGGGGATATTAACTGCAACAGGCGCACCAGCCAATTTTTTTGCGAAACCAAACCCAAATTTTTGGGGAGGTTGAGGAGAGGACGACAAGCGATGACAACGACGGAGCAAGACGGATGGCAACGGACGGACAAAAAGCGGTTTCACTTTTTTTCTCCAGAAATACGCCCTTGTCACCTTGAGAGTGGACTGTTAGCCATGTAATTCGGTACCGGTACACTACTAGGGCGCCAACGAAAAGTCTACGGCGCGACCGAGTAAACTCAGCAAATCCTTGTAGCTTTTCATTCGATGAGATGGATAGGGAGGGGATGAGGTAACTTTTGGAATACGGGAGACATGGTGAAGATAGCTCGTGGGTGTAAGAAATAGCATGGGCGTGGAGCAAGTAACATCCCTCTCACAGTCCGAATTCCTAGTAAGGACTCGCACTGAACAGGATGAATTGAGCTTGACTTGAGGTCAACAGATCAACTGCAGTACACAACACCCGAGCTGTTATGGATGGGGATAACCGCATGGGGGAATTTTCTTCTTGGGCATTGGGGCTGAAAGGTGAGTAGAGGGTGGGACCAGTGGAAGCACTAGCTGGGATCCCGCGTGGAACGCAGGAGGATTGGGGATATTCATGTATCGGGGGGACTAGCGGGTGACTTATGGAAAGATGTATCTTTCATCTAGTCCCCTTTGGCTGTGACAGAAATCTGGCTGATACGTACTTTGCTGGGGGGATGGAACTGAGACGAGGACCCTGGCTGCGGAAGCTACAGGTTGAGCTTCTGTCTTCTTTCCTCTTGAGGCAGGACTCTAACTCGCCAAATACTGGGGGAGCTTGGCAACTGTTTCGGTATTAGAAAGAGTCCCGAACATGACTTATTCAGACTTGCCTCTATCTTTCCGTGTCTATGAGTCACTTGACTTTTTGAATTGAGTTCTCTGCGCGGTGGCTTTGACTGTGGAGTACGTAGCAGACAGAGCCTTTGTGCCCTATGGACGTGCGGGTGAGCGTCCGCTTCACGATGCGTTTCGCTGGGATGTGAGATGTTGTCGAGTCCTTAGACGATCAGTGATATGGCCACTTTGAAGAGCATTCCACATGCGCATCTCGGTCAAAAGAAACCAGATGCAGACACTCGGCGAAACACTCCATAGAGCCAATCTCTCGTGGGTTATAGGTCGATTTACCTTGGTGAGGCTCAGTAAGGACACCGGTGTAGGTATCTGTACATGGGCGCAGAAACCACTTGACGATGGTTCAAATGGGGTGATAGTGGGGGTCAAGTCGTGTTGTCAGGAATCATAGGCGCTGGGACCTTCCCAATAGCAAGAAGATGTCCGATGTTGATAATCGAGTAAAAACTGTATTAATCAGAGAGGCGAGGTGGTGTATTTCCAGGACTTCGATGTTGATTATTTCACTTGCCTGTCCGTAGTGCAATAGCCCTAAAACGAGTCACCCTATCTATTGCCTACAGATAAAAATCTACTGTCTTCGGCCATATCTTGATTCAATCGGAGCCGGTATCTCTACTAATGTTCTCACAAGCCAGGGTACAGGCCGACGACTGCCGTGCTCACTCATAGAACGGTGAGGAAAATAACCTTTGGCAGAGTCACGACGAGCATTTGAGGACGGAAAACGGAGGTACAGTAAAGACAACGGCGCCGACTACGGGGGCTAATAACTTAAGTGGTTCCACATCGTTTTCCAAGCCCTGGTTAGAACACGCAAAGGAAAAAATGTCAGACATAATTGACAAGATGAGATTCGAGGGGGAGGGATCATGAAAAACATGAGACTGGCAGGGCTTTGCTTCTCCGGATTTCATCAGAGCAGGGCAAGGTACGGGTGCTGAGTGGACGGCAATTTCTGTGTTTATGTGGATAAATGGATAATCAAGGACACGAAAAAGAGAGTACTGAGCCTCAAAGCTCAAGTTTAAAGAAATTGGAATAACTAAAACAAGAAAGAGGCCAAAGAACCCCTATGTTGTCTTTAATCGAATGATAAATAGCCCATGCCTGTATTTGCTTCCATCTTTTGAATGACCTTGTTAGACACAACGTCTCGCTTTGCGACGATGTCGTGCTTTCCGGAACTCAAATTCGGCGCACAAGGCCCCGGCGAGTGCCCCACCGGAACCCGATATTATCCACTATTGGAGGCCCCTCTCTGGAGCTCCTCCGGTTGACGGGGCATTGTGGACGCTACATCTGTTGTTGAGGTCGTGATTGGGCTTCTGAGACTGAATTTGCAAGCTCTGCAAGTCTGAAAGAATCTGGTATTTTTGTTCAATGTGTTTTCATTTGTCCTGCTACCAAGTAATATGCTTGAAAGCTAAGGTACCTTACTCAGTTTGTCTACCTAGTATCAAGGGTAAACTCTTACGCGTCCACGAATCTGACCGGGCTCAATTTACATCAGGCGCTGTTATTGTTACAGTATAATCGGGACTTTTTGGTATTTTTTCCTTTATTTTCTACCGTTTTATATGGTCTTTACTTGTAGTCTGTATAAATTTCCTCCACGAAAACGCAGTGTCGAAGTGTTTCTCTGTTACTATAAACAACATAATAATAATTCACGCCAAAATTTCTAGCCCGTTGTTGCAATATGTTCTCGGGCTTTGTGCTAAGGTTGCGGATACTTGTGGGGCACTATCTCGACTGGTAGACGTAGCAATTTACAACAGGAACATCTGTCCGACAATAAGCATGGACATATGAGAATCTCGTCATTCCAATTTCGAATGTTTCTCTTGTTGCTCATAAGCAAAGCAGTACAGGCAGGTCTCTGACTCTCTAGATACAAATCACACCACTTGTCAACGGCCCGACCCTTTGAGGCCGAGAAAGGGGTACGGAGTTGGGGAATATCATGCAGCCATGTGAAATGCAAAGAGAACCCCCAGTAATCGGGATGATGTTGTCCCTTACTGGGTTCAGGGTCTGACAATCTTTGATATGTACATCTCTCTACTGTACAGAGTACGGAGTATGAACTGACTTGTCTCAATGTTCGTATCATCATTAACAGCACAGACTCTAGAGTCTGATTCCGCTCTTTTACTGTGTGCTGCAGTTATCAGTAAGAAGCAATGTCGTTGGAAAGAAGTGCGACTGATCCACGCACACTAGACCTGCATGCGCAGCCGTTTTGCTTGCTTTTGCTGAGATTGGATCCATTGCCATCATCTTGCGTCTCCCCCATGCCTAGGCACACGGTGAGTTGCATTATTATTATCATTTTGCGTCGTACGTAAGATACGGTCAGCAAAGTCCATGTGCTTGCAGCGCCATGGCCACAACAGATGCCTATCTTTAGATGCTTACCAACGCATCTCGTAAATGGGGTTCTCACAGGCAGACTCACCGAGATTCACTCTGGCCTGAAATTGACGGGAAATGAGTGTCTGACAGTGTGTGCTCAGAGCGCTGCCGTTTCCCCAACGGTTTACTGTAGGAGAAGTGGCATTACGTATCAGATACACCTCACTCTGCAACCCTAGAAACTTACTGCCATCAGTCATCTAGTGGAAATTTGTTCCAAAGAGGCAATACCTCATGCGCATCCCTCCCGTCATCCTCTGCCCAGGTTCCTATCAAGTTTTGTTGATTCCTCCTGATGGTGATACCTGATTTCACCTCAGATGAGCTCAAGTCACAAATCATTTCAACAAACCTCCTTGGGCTCAGATACTGTTTCATTTGCTATTCCGCATGCACGTCTTGGGCTCCGCCTCCCTGGGTCAGACGAAAACTAGGGAATGTCTCCCGACTTCAATAACTCAGTTTCTATCAAAAGTCTTCCGACTTTGCCCGAGTGGATGCCCTCACTAGCGCCCATCCAGCCCAGAAGCAATCCCGCGGGTCAGGCAGGAAGCGCTGAACCACCCCGGCCTCAGGCCGTTCCCGAAATGTGATCCACTGGCTCCCCAGCATCGCAGAGCCTAATTTCATGCATTTATCAGAGTTCAGCGTGTACTTTGCTGATGTACATGTGGATAGTGGAGATCGACAAATGGATCCAGCGGGGAAGGTGCAAGACAGGGGCATGCTCGGGTACGCCTAACCTCTAGAGGTTCAAGGTCTCGCGTGTCTCACCACGGAATCTCCAGGAAGGTGACCCCACTTCTCTCTCACCATGCCTGACCTTTTTTTTTTCCTTCTTCCCTTCACCTGAGTTCCACTCGGTCCCTGGCTAAAATTGAGTTAGGTTAATTGATTCCAAGGGGGTTTTCTCTTTGGGTCTGGAACTGGAAGCATTGGTAATCACTGAGTTACCATTGCTGTACCAAAAGCTGTCGATAGTTTCCCAACAGTATTCGCTACTACAACTCGTGACTTTCTTTCCCAACTCAATTTGAGTCATTCAGCTCACCCAAAATGAGACGATTGATAGAAAGTTAGCCTTGAATCGCTCAGACAGCCCGCCTATTGGGTGCCATGCCGTCACCCCGCATTCGTCTATCCTCTCCAGGATCTTGTTGACTTGTCTAGATCGGGGCTTTGTCAAAACGTCAACAAAATTTATGTTACTGAACTGAAACTCGATAACTCCCCAGCACAATAAGCATCCATGCATATGATGACACATATAATCACAAGTACAAGCCACGGCATCTGATGTCTGTGTTCTCGGACAAGTTTCGGCCTCTGCAGGATCGTGCCCTTACGTCCATCCAGATATGGTTGGTGTTACCCTGGAGCTTTTCGGCACTAGCAAGCATTCACCTTTGATGTTCACGGGCAACACTCCGCAACGCCGAATTACCTACTATGCTTTCCTAGCATACATGTTTCGCGGGACATATGTCGGTATCGCGGTATCTGGACCGTTGTGGCATATCAAGTCAGCTCCTCGATGGCCTAAGATCGACAAACTAAATTCCCATGCAGCAAGTAATGGCTAGCCTTGACGAAATGAACATGTCTAATAGAGTGCTAATACATGATGGTGGCTTCGAGTATTTTCGACGTTAACAAGCTCAACAATAGCTGGAAATCAGCCACTGGTATCAGAGATATCAACCACATCACATAAGCAAGTGCCTGGCTCTGGGTTACTTCGGCCTGGGAATCCGACATCTTTCTGTTGGGAACCACAGCCCCTGTTGATATGCCTGGTGTTTGAAGAGCAGCAATGTATTGGTTTCATATGCTCCCAAATCATAGATCGGCTTACCTCGGCCAAGCTGAAAACTGTCCTTGTCTGAACTAACTGGCCAGCGTAGGAGGTCATCGAAGCAAGCAAAAGAAAATTCTCGTCCCCGCATCAGGACTTACACCATCTCAGTAGGCTGGATTGCAAGAATAAACCGATAGTTCATGTGATGTTTAAGCCTTACTCCAACTTCAACCAAGTAGATCACTAGATTTTTGCCGAAGAAACATCAGGGTTGTTGGACGGCAAGACACCAGCCAGACTTGGATAGCTCGTTCACTGCACACCCCGAGCTTCTTTCGACATCAACCAATATGTTGACATCCATCATGTTCCGTTTCTCCGAACCTCCTCACACTCCCCGAGCTCCCTTTAGAACGAAGAGCTACCCCGCCACACATGCCTTTAACTCCAGGAACCAAGACATGGGCAAGTATTGCTCTAATGAGTAAAAACGAACGTCACTTGCAACCACATTCTTCACACCGGCTTCGCTTAACATAAACGAATACACCCCTCTCCGGATAGAGGATCTAGCAAGTTCAATTTAAACCCCAGAGAATGTCTGAGGCGTGTTCTTTTCATAAGTTAGCTCGTGCCGACCCCGTGCCCACTCACGGACAGGTACCGAGGGTGCGGCTCCGTGCTAAATATGTCTACTCCATAGAACTCCCTGACCTTGCCTTACCTGGAGAATCCAGTGCTACCATTGACGCAACATAACCGTCTGACATCTGGGGAAGTCCCGTTGCCGTTCGTCCTAGCTCCCATCTAGCTCTCTGGTGTGAACCCTCCGTTCCCCCAGATTATCCTACTCCACCAAACCTTGTCACTGACGCCACCTTATGACTCCTACAATGATTTGCCTACTTGTAATTACACGAATATTCCTTCATTGTCACAAGCCATCAGTGCCTGGAGAACTTACAAAAGAGTCACATTATCCCGATATCGGGCCGTCAGCTCTGCTCGTACCTTAAACTTAAGCTTGCTCGCAGCTTACACGTGGTCAACATATCCTCGGCATAAGATTTGATACATTTGTTTTGTTTGCTTGTGACTACATTGGATATTGATACACAGAAAAAAAAAATCTCGAATTACGCAAATAATTACAATATCAGCCATCGGGCTTAATTAGCTATAGAATGCTGTGATCGTTTTTAGCAACCTCCTTATGTCAAAATGTTGCTTGTTGGTGTCGTTTGCTTCCAAAACACCGTCAGTCATAAATCTCCAAAAATACATGAATGAAAGCAATGCATTTATGCCCTTTTTCTATATGCCGTAGGTGAGATCCCTGCCTCGTTCTCCAATCCACAATATTTCATCTTATGCCCGTCCACTCATTTGGCGTTCTCTTTACCTGCCTCGGTCACCTTCCGGGACGCCGTCTCGATCTTGCCCATAGCGTTGTCATCCTGGAGGCTCCACCAATGCCGTAGACCCTTGGCGTATTCGATCTCCTCTGGGGTAATTTCTATAGGTGGACCCTTGACCTGTGTAAGAATTTCTCGTTCGTTGTATTTCGAGACTGCCCAGGACGAGCCATCTTCGGAACGGACGCCGAAGCCACGGCCCTTCATTGACACTACCTTGACCCGGCGGAGGAGGATAACATCCCCACTCTCGACATCCGGTAGTGATGTTAGATGGGGCCGGAAAATATGGGCCACTCGGACCTGGGTTGGCGCGGTCGACGGATCGATCACACGCAAATCGAGCATGAAATCCCGAGGGCCGTGCTTCGGCCGGTGTGGAGGAGGCGGTGACTGTGTTACGACAGCAAGAATATCCGTCATCTTGTCGATTGAGTTTCTGCTGAGCATCTTAAGCGACAGAAAGTCGGGCAAATTCGTTCGCAGGCTTTTGACCAGCTGCATTTTCAGAGTTTTGACATCCTCTTCTTCAGGCACAGTCGCTGTAGAGCCAGCAATGGAGGGTGATTTAAGCGAGGCGAACGACATATTCGGGGACTCATCCTGCCTGTGGAAACTTCGCGACACCGAGCGAGTTTCACGCCTAGGGGTCTCTCGCTTTGGATCTGGCGTCTTTTGACTTCTAGTCTGGCGAGTCGATGGACTTGAACCTTTAACAAGTAATATGCTAGGGTCACTGTGGTCATTTCTCGAACGCAGCACTCGCTGGGATCCCGGTGAATTGTTGTCCACGCTGTGAATACTCTCATCGTCGGTTGCTTTTCTCTTCCCTTTGCTCTTTGTATCTGCCTGCACCGAGCCACCTGCCAATTGGATGCTGGGATCATCGTGGTGCATTTTACTTCGTGTCTTGCTGCTTGATGTAGCTGGACTGCTGGGCTTGCTTCCACGGTCTGCGGTCTTCAGGGTGGGTGTGGCTGTGATAAATGCCAGACTAGGATCGTCGTGGTCATTGCCACCTGATGATTTAGTTGGCCTGTGTCGCCGCGGCCGCAAAGACTTGGCGACAATGACCTCAGATGCTGCCTCGGTGTCTTGAAAAGATCCTATAAGTGACCTGTCGGCCGGTGCGGTGGGATCAGGCGATCCGGTTTGCGACAGTACCGTGGACAAAGCAGGATCCGTAGGCAGGTGTGTTTCGGATCGCATGGGAGACTGTTGTAGCATCTCAGCCATGATCTGACTCTCTGGTCCTTCATCCTCCTCCTCCGTTGTCTGTTGGGCATGAGTGACGATACTGACTGTGTCGACTGTCTCGACCTCGATCAACTGTTGTGTGCCGCCAGGAGTGGGAGGATGTTCGATAGAACTGTTACGTGAGAATTTGACGCTGTCTTCCCGCGGGGTCTGGACTTCTGGGCCCTGCGTTGGTGGAGGGGAAATTTGGCCACCATTTTCAGGCTGTGCCTCGTCGTCTGCCTTCTCAACTTCATCCTTGTCGGCTTGGAACAAGGCATTAGCCATGTGAGAAGCTGGGTTAGTTGCCATCTCTGACAAGGGGTCCGATATGTTTTCATGCGTTTCAGAGTGCTCAAGATCTTGGGATGTCTGAGATTCGATATTTTCCTGAATCTCGGAAGCCACAGATTGGGTCTCGCCAGACGACGGCACCGTCTTGCGGAAATTTGACGATCTCGCATCATCGTATAGGGTCTCTTGTGGCTGTTGGGATGGTTCTTGGGGGCGTGTTAATGCTTCGTAACGAATTTCCGTGGTCGCGGTGTCTCCTTGTTCGCTAGTATCAACGTTGGCCTCAGGAAGTTCTGCCGTTGGAGTAGGTCTGCGAGGTAATTCATCAATGTCCATGACTTCGACTGTCACTTCAGGCTCAACTGCGGTCTCGCCTAGCGGTTCTGTCTCAGCAGATTGAACAGAAGCAATGTCGTTTGTCTCGCACCCTTTTGCTTCCCCTTGCAATGGAGGAGCATTCCCCATGTCGATATCACATACTTCCGTTTCCATTGAATTTGATTCCTTTCCAGCGTCGTAACCACGGGGCTGCAATTCTTCTGCCATGGGAGACTCCCGCGGGGCAGTTGAAGGAACAGGCGACTTTGCTTTGTCTATGATCTCACGGCCCCCCTGCAGCTTGTTTGCACAAATCGTGGCCTCGGTAACTTCAGCTTCATTCTTGTTTGAGCCTTCAATATGAGATGCAGGGACCTGGCCCTCATTCATTGAACCCATTTGGCCGCCGTCAACCCTTTGTGTCTCTATTTCCTGCCCCCCCTCCTTTCTTGATGAAGACAGCGGTTCTTCGTCCGTATTGAGCCGCGGTAGACGCTGGCTTTCCTCTTCAGCCATAATCTCATCTGTTTTGGGGACTTCAGAATCTCCCTCTATCTTGGACATTGGTGATGTTTCCGCCTCTTCAATGCCAAGTTCCGAGTTGTCGTCTATATTTTTGGCCTCTGCACCCATTGTTGTCTCTGATGTTGGTTCTAGTTGTGGTTCTGGTGCGGGCGCTTCCTCATCTTCGGAATCTGAAAGCAGGTCGATGACAATGGGCTCCCTAGATACAAGAGTAGCAGAAGGGTGGTTGTCTGCTTCCTCTTCTGCGCCATCTTCATCATAATAATCATATTCGTCCGAGTCATATTCACCTTCCGCATCACCTTCCGACCCTTCGTACTCTTCCGCTTCAATGTCGGATCGTTGCTCGTACGTGTCAGGGTATTCGTCGTCAAGATATTCCTCTTGATTTACGACATCTTCGTCGCCATCCGCGTCATCTTCGTCGGGGTTCATGATTTGCGTATCAGGGTCATTGGTATCTAGATCGGGTTCCTCTTCAGATGTCTCTATTTCGTCATCGTCATCGTGCGTGCGGGAGTACTTCCTTAAGTCGTAATCATCGCCAGGCTCATCACCACCATCGCGATAATACTCTGCTTCACTGGCCGGTTCCTCGAGTGTGGGTTCTGGAGATGCGTTTGCGGTTGTGTTCATATCCGTGTTCTCTCGTGAGGGAGATAAATGGCGGTCTCTGCCAGACTCCGGCGACCCTTGTTCTCTTATTGGCGAAGAGCTCAAGATTTCAACTGGATTCTCAGCGTCGCTACTAGCAACTACAGAGCGGGGTCCAGGGGATGATTCTACCGCCCAAGCAGTCTGAGGCGGTTGTGAAGTCGCAGCGAATGTAGAGTGAAACGCTGATTCATGACCAGCGAGACCCGCAAGAGCTTCTACAGCATTCTGAGGGAGATTTTCGGTCTCCAGGAACTCAGCTGGATAATTTACTCCTCTTGAAACAAAACTGGGCGAATTTGTTACAATATTTCGAGAACTTTCTCCCGAAAAATAGCCCGCAGCCTGAGGAAAGAGTACGGCCTGTGGAGTGAAGCTGAAAGGCATATCCGTGTTCATGTTATTTGGTGTATGATCCAGTAAATACTCGTCTGTCCCCTGTGGCATCACCTGTGGTGTTGTCGAGTCTTCTGCGAGTGGTAAAGACTGGTTCATGAGAGAGTCGTCCCTTTCAAACGGTCTCGTTCGGGTAAATGGTGTCGGGGTCGTCTCTGTCAACCCAAACACTGGTCTTGATTCGGCCGAAACCTGCACACTGGACATTGGAGTAAAGTCAACATATACTGTTTGACTACCTTGATCTACCATCGCTGGCCGCGCTGGTGTGTTCGTGGTAGTATCTTCTGTCTCACCATTGCTCGGCGAGACACTACTCATATAGGACTCCTCTTTAGCTTCCTCTTCATGATCATTCTCAGGCTCAGGACTAGGGGACCGGCTAGTGTAACGCCAAGAGTTGGCAGGTAGACTGAACCGTGTGCGCTTTTTCGACTTGATCCTGCCAACTTCGTCATCTAGCATGTCTATGTCGCCTTCGAATAATGCCCCGTAAGAGACACGCGCTCGTTTGAGGAAAGCAGGCGAAGCGAATTCAAGAGGATCCAAGGTCGATGGAGCAGCTCGTTTCAGAGGCAAGGTGGCTCCTGGAGATAAAGACGTAGGCGTAGCAGGTCGCTCGGGCACGGGTGTGAGGGTGTCGACTTGGTCAGTATTATCAATTTGGCCATTAGTGGTAGTAACTCCCGTCTCCACGTCTGGGGTGTCGATGTTGAGCAAGGTGTCTCTTTCTTCCCCGGGTCGATGGATTCCAAGTACCAAGCGATTCGAGAATTCGAGCTGCCATGCAAGAGTGCTTCCTGCGACTTGAGTCTGCGTCTCGTTCTTCTCCCATTTAACACCCTGCAGGCTCACACGAACCTCATCCCCAGCTCCTAGCGATGAATCTGCGATCGCCCTAGCGGCTGCACCATGGAAACGGATCCGCACCTGGCCATTCTCGCGTCGTAGCCGAAAGTCTCGCTCAGCTAAAAGAAATGCGATCGATTTGTTGATGATACTAAATGGCCATGTGATAGTTACGGTGCCAATTATGACTCGCGCATCTTGTCTTGGGACATCCGGACTGAGCTGGGCGATTGATATAGGCTCGCCCTGGTCGAGTAGTGATGTTGTGGGTTGCGAGCCGTTCATCGTGGTTTGGTCGCAATGTCAGTCGCGTCGGCGGGACCTGAAAAGCCAGAGGGACCGTGTTGCTGTATTAAATCATGTGCGACAGTTTTTGTTGTTATTTCTATGATTTTATGGTTATCGCATCCCGTATGTCGCTCCCGTTGGTCAAGGTGCTATTAACCGCGTTCGAAGCGCTGATTTGCTCGTGGAGTGAATTGTTGTTGGAACAGTGAAATCGATATGCAAGCTTCCGAGGAAGCTGTGGTGGGGATATGTCCGAAAGTAGAAGGCGGTGAAGGGATTGTGGTCTAGCCTAGGGGAGGAAAGAAAATTCAAAGACCTTGACCCTAGGTGATAAAAGTATTTAGGCAAATTTGGCCTAAGCTTAGGGGACTCTTAGCCAAGTTTATTTTGACACCTCATATCAAGGTTCGGTGTTTTCTTGCCCCCCTGAGGCTAGCCTACCTTATCAGTCTATCAGTGATCACTGAGGTGCTGTTGAAAATCGCCGGGTTTTAGACGGCGGTTCTTATGCGGCTCTGGGGCCGACAACAAGCCAGTACTTCCAATGGGAAAGCACCGAACTACTGTGACTTAACAGAAGCAGTAAAAAGAGTCGGGACAAAGTCGAAATGGCTCCTAACCCCCCACTCAGGTTTAGGCGTATCTTGATGGCAAGGGAAAGCGGATGACTCTTTCCCGGGCTTGTCCATAGAAGAATTTGATTACCTAGGCAACTTGTTGATTTGCTGGTTTATCTTTTCTGCTTCACAACTTCACACCAGTGAAGAATCGGTTCATGCTTAGGACGGGAGGCTTTCTTATTAGTTGCTTCATTTCTTACAGCACAATATGGGCTCTCTGACTCAGCCGACGCCTTTCGATGTCCACAAAATCGCAATCATCGGGGCCGGTCCTACTGGACTTGCGGCAGCGAAATATCTCATTGCAAAGGGTTTTGAAGACATTGCCATCTTCGAGCAGCAGGACCATGTTGGCGGCATTTGGCGATACTATGGGTTAGCCCCAGGAACTTGTCCTGTGCCTCAAGAAGATCCTCATTGCCCTCCTGAAAACCCTATAAGATGGAATTCCACTTCACCTCCGATTTTCACTTCGCCGATGTACGAGAACCTACACGCCAATATCCCAAAAGAAGTCATGAGTTTTTCCGACCAAGCCTTTCCCGAGGACTCCAAGCTCTTCCCCGAGAGGCCTATGATCGAGGACTATCTGGTCAAGTATGCAGAGGATGTCGAACCCCTAATTCGTTTTTGTCGACGCGTCGAGCGGGTGAATCTGAAAGTGCGAGATGGTCGGGACAGATGGGAGGTTGAAACACAATCAACTATCAAGAGTGGCGACATAACTACGGATACCTTTGATGCCTTGGTCGTTGCGAACGGTCACTACTCTATACCCTATCTGCCCAATATGAAGAACTTGAAAGAGTTTAACGAGGCCTACCCCGGAGTGATTACGCACTCCAAACAGTATCGCACTCCATATCCGTTTAGAGACAGCAAGGTAGTTGTGATTGGTAATGGCCCGTCTGGGCTCGACATTGCTTGGCAGATCAACCAGGAGTGTATAAAGCCTGCTATCTTGTCTATCCGACATCCTACACCCCCAGATCGACTAGCTCACTCTGGGTGTACGGAAACAGCAGAGGTTGAGGAGTTCTTGGTTGAGGAGAAGGGAATCCGTTTCAAGGATGGCCGAGTTGAGACGGATGTTGATGCCATCATCTTCTGCACCGGCTTCCTCTTTAGCTTCCCATTTCTTGGGGATCTAGGCCACCAGCTCATTACCACAGGCCGAGGCGTGCATGGATTGTACCAGCATATTTTTAATATCCAGCATCCAACCCTCGTTTTCCCAGGTCTCAACATGAAAGCAGCCCCTTGGCCATTGAGTGAGAGCCAAGCAGCTCTGTTTTCAGCTGTGTGGTCCAACGACATTGAGCTCCCTTCTCGAGAAGCAATGGAAGCTTGGAGCCAGGCATTGGAGAAGCAGGAAGACGACGCTTTACATGTGTTTGGTCCCAACGGAGATGGCCATTACATCAACAAATTGCACGACTGGGTTATGAAGGCCAAACGACCAGGAAAAGAGCCGCCTTACTGGAATGACGAACTTATGTGGCAGCGCAGCATGTTCCTCAAAGCCAAGGCCAAATTCGAACAACTGGGCTGCAAGGCTCAGACCTTTGAAGAGATTGGATTTCACTTTGAGCCTGGAGCTCAACTTGATGTGGAGAAGGGGGGAGAAGAGCTCTGATTAAGACTGAAAGACGAGGTATTACGGAAATTCGCAATACAGTTTCGCCATTAGTCTAGGACTTTGCGATTCAATGTCGCCTTGACCCCAGACGATGTGATAGGATGCTTAGGACAGGGGCTTGAGACTGTCAAGCAAACCGTTGGTGGTGGTTCCCACTCACTCCATGTCCGATTCGGCAAACTATGGGGTCTTTTGGGATGGTGCGAGTGCAATGATGTTGTGATGGTGGGTTAGAATGGCGGGAGTCGGGGTTGGATTTGTAATGCAGCTCGAAGGACCATGGAGCCAACGTTTGGGGGCAATTCGGCCATCGGGAATGCGATTGAACAGGTCCGGTCCAACCCAGACAGGGCAATAGTTGGATTGCCTTATCATTAGAACATCCGGTTAGAGATACGCGAAGAAAGGTCAAGGGTACTTGAAGAGGGGAAAAGAACATCCATTTTATCTGCTTGTGTTCTTTCATTCTTACATATTGATTGCCTTTACGCCCTCCAAGATCTTGCCTGAAAACATAACAATTTTTGAAAAGTCAACTGTTCTTGATATTGGCAATGGCACCATCCGCAACTCATGCTACGGCCCCGGCTTCGCCAGCTGCGACGGCTCTCCAAGCTCTACCTCCACCCAAAGACCTGTCGCACCTGTTCTCGAGAGTGACTAGAAATCGCAAGCCGAGCAATATCAAGGCCTTTTACAAATTCATGCAGATTCCGGGTATCAGCAATTTTGCTGGAGGTGAGTAGGATTTGGTCCGTGATCGACAATCCCGGCACCGAGGCACCGAAACTTTGATTTTTAGTCTCCGTCTTACACGTCCGTACTAACACGGCCGGTAGGAATGCCCAATGTCAAATATTTCCCCTTCGATACCTTGGAAGCTCAGATATCCAACGCGGACCGTTGGGAGCCTTCACCGAATTACCCCGACAAGGCATCAATTGAGTCTCTGTCAGGTAGTCTTATTGGATACAGCAACAGTCCAGACAAAAACGCCCCGAGAAATCCAGACTACAACAAAACTTCGTCTAGGATCTCTATACCAAAGATTCTAAACGAACCAGACATCACTAAGAAGGTTGACCTTGCCACTGCCCTTCAGTATGGACAGGTGACTGGCTACCCGCCACTGCACTCTTTCATTAGACAATTCACGAACCAAGTACTTCACCCAAACGTTCCATACCAAGGTGGCGCGGATGTCATCCTTAACAATGGCGGCACGGATGGGTTCTCAAAGGTCCTTCAGCTCCTGGTTGACCCCTGGTATGAGGGGTTACATCCCGTGGAAGAGCGGCCGGGCATGCTCTGTGAGACCTTTGTGTTTGGCAACATCCTTACTCAAGCTCGGCCTCTTGGAGTCAACGTTGTTCCAGTTGAGATTGACGAAGAAGGTATGATAGTCGAAGGATCTGGTGGTCTGCGAGAGGTGCTCGAGAACTGGAATACTCAAAACGGACGACTGCCACATTTCTTATACACGGTAACGTGAGTAATTTGGCTTAACTAAGAACCCGCGTGTATACTGACTGCTGAATACAGCATGGGAGATAACCCTACCAGTGGTGTTGTAGGCGTTAAGAGACGAAAGGAGATCTACGCGCTGGCAAGCAAGTACGACATCATCATTGTTGAAGATGATCCGTATTGGTATTTGCAGTTCCCTTCCGCTGCGATACACGAAGCCAAAGCTAGGGGCTATGCTATTCCCTCAGTGACCGATTCACACAAGACAGTCAAGTCATCTGGCTACGACTTTATAGATTCGCTTGTTCCATCATATCTTAGCATTGATGTTGACGGCCGTGTCATTCGCCTCGATACCTTTTCCAAGACAGTTGCTCCTGGTTCCCGATTGGGTTATGTCACTGCACAACCTGCAATCATCGAACGTCTTACTAGGTATGCTACTCTGTATCTCAGTAATCAATATCGTAAAGGCTGACTTTTGATGAATAGGATCGCAGAGACCAGCACTGGCCAGCCCTCGGGTTTCGTCCAAGCACTCATTGCTCAAGCCATTCTAGGCCCTCACTCATCAGCTCTTGAGACATTCTCCTCTCTCCCGGAAGCAGAGAAGCACTCTTTTACTGGCTGGCAGCTTGATGGTTGGGTGCGATGGCTCGAGGGACTTCGTGGCGAGTATGAGCGTCGCATGACCCGAATGTGCTCTATCCTCGAGAAGAATGCATTTGCTCCGAGGCAGTCAGCGTCCCAAGACACAGACTTGGACCGGGACGTCATTAGCAAGATACGCCTGTTCGATTTCGACTGGCCCCGTGGAGGGATGTTTGTCTGGGTGCGTGTCCACTTCGAGAAGCACCCTCTCTACCAGTCCAGAGGAGGTGACATTGCCCCTGTCATTGATGGCACCGCACTGGCGAATGCATTCTTGATCCATAGTACACATGCACCTCATCTGGTGCTGGGCAGCCCTGGTAGCATGTTCAGTGCCACGCCTGAGATTCGAGAAAAGCGTGGCTGGCAGTTTATACGACTGTGCTTTGCAGCAGAGAGTGACGAGAATATTGACGACGGCTCAGGCAGATTCGCGCGATCTGTGGGTGAATTCTTCAAGATTAACGATCCGGTACAGATTGAGAAGCTACTCGAAGAGTTGCCCAGCTAGAGTAAATAAATGAACAGAGTTACTACATGATGAGCATTGGACAAGAAAATAGCCCGTGCTGCCAACATAAGAGATAGTCACTGTACAGGACAGCCTCGATGCCATATATGTGTATGGTATCAATCATGAAAAAGAAAAACAATTGCTATTACGACAATCACGCTGAAAGCAAACGTAGCAAGCTAAGATCACAGTTACGGTAAATAAGCATCAAGTTGTGGAACCAATGCCGAGTCAGGCTGTAATTCGTATCATATCTCTGATTCATTTTTTAATAGAGCTCAACCGTCAAAGAAGCCGTTACGCCTCAATATCAAACCATGCAAGACCCGTCATCTAGTTCCGTCTTAACCCGCTGCACACCCAGCAAGTCGAGAATTATTTTAGTTCTGCTTCTTCTGAGCCTCCTGGGCAAACACGGAGGCATAAGGGTTCAGGCGAAGCATGACCTGCTTGTTCTTAAGAGGGTTCTTCTTCTGGACAGCAGATCGGCGGGTGACAGCATCGCCCTTGGGAGCGTTGAGAGAGCTCTGGATTTCAGAGCTGTTGATCAGACGAGTAAGATCGGCCTGAGAGACAACGTTGGAGGGGAGGAGGAAGTCACGCTTGTGGGCAGAGGCCTCAGTGGTGGAACCGTAGATCTCGTCAAGGGCCTTGAAGGCAGCAGAGGTCCAGACGATGAAGCGGCCGAGGTGACCACCAGGGGCGAGCTGGAGGAGGTTGAGAGCGGTGACGGGGGAGGTCTCGACACCAGTGATGTTGCGGAAAGCAGTGACGAGCTCCTTGCCATCAGTCTCGGGGTCGTAGATGACAAGAGGGCCACGTCGCTGGCGGTGGCGTCGGCCACGGAGCTTGCCCTTACCAGCACGGAGCTTCTTGGAGCCCTTGACCTTCTCGATATCGGGACCAGCACCAACAGCCTTCAGGAGACCGAAAGCAGCAGCGGTCTTAGCAATGGCAGCACCCTCGAAGACGGCGGAGTCGACAACCAGAGGAACCTCAGGGACGGAGTTGACCTGGTGGCCACGGGCCTGGAGCAGGGGAACGGCAGCGGAGGCAGCGAGAGCAGAGACGACGGCGTATCGCCTGGTTTTGTACGTTAGCCTTGAAATTACGAGCCTCGTGGTCGGAAAAGGACTTACTTCTGACCCTGGTTGACCTTGATGTGCCACTTGCGCCAGATCTTGGTAGGGGCGAACATGCGACCGGAACGACACATGTTACCGAAGGCAGCCTGACCAGCACGGTGAGTACCACCACCAGAAACACGGGGAATACGGGCGACAGCACGACCTGTTTGCAATGTGGTTAGCCTGTTGTTCTGCTCATCGCCGTGCAATCCCATAGCATTTTTCGTCTCTCCCTCGCCCAACTCCGTGGTTTTCTCCCCGCCCACAGAAAATTTCCCCTCTAGAACCATAAATCTGGGTAAAAAAACATCGTGTACTAACCAGTTCCCCAAGACTCGGCAGAGGTCTGGTGACCGGCCTTCTCGCTCACAGCATAAGGCTGTCGCTTGTTCTTAGCGATACCGGTGTGAACCTGCTGGACAATGTCCGGTCGGATCGGGCTGGTGAAGACGGCGGGAATGGCGTGGGTAGCTCCAGTGGGAGCACCATCTTTGCCGATGATAGAGACGGTAGGTCGCGAAGCCATTGCGAAGGTTGAGACTTGGACCTGTTGATGATGCTTGAGTCAGTATGGAAAAGGTCCAGATCAATTGCAACAACTGGCGTTGAGCTCTTACCTCGGGTCGTGCGGCGTCGAAATTGGTGATGGAGTGGGAGGTTGCGAGGCTCACGAAATTTCAGTTAGGATATTTTGGTTTGGTGGGCGGAGAGACCCTAAGTCTGTCCCACTTTTACGTAGCGAGTTTGCACCCACTAAATGACAGTGCGAGTAGCACTACTCGCACTCATCCGGAGGGATCACCGTGGCTTACAATGAAGGCACTATCGCTTGGATTAACGGTTAGTAGGTACTGAGGTAGAGACAACATAGACAATGTTTATATAATGTTCGTGTCATTCTCATAAAGGCTCACTTGAGTCGCTCCGTATTAGCATAAGTACATGTCATCATTATGTCCTTCTAAATACTCCAAGATACAGATATCCCACCATATTGTGTCCCTCTTGTCGTATCTCATCATTCCCACCTCTTCCATTCTTGAATATACTTATCTACCTGTTCCTCAACCCAATCCTCGTCTTCATGTTTAGATCTATCCAGCTTGGCCAGTTTTTCGTGAATCATGGCTTCGACGTCCATCCTCTCAAGTACCTTGGCTTCTAAGTATTTGGGGTCATTCCACCGGCATGCCTTTCTGAAAATCTCTCTCATTCGATTAGAGTAGAGCTGGCAGGTTGCGAGTGGCAGCTTTTGTGGCTTCATATAAAAGTTGCGAGCGATGACATTGTCGTCTTTTATCAATGGCCTGACAACCTCATCGAAGCATTCACCACAGACAGAAAACTGTCGAAGGTATTGCATGGTATGCCAGTATCCGTTGGTGATTGGCTTGTCCTCTTGACACTCGCTCACTGCGGCCATCTTCTCAACTTCTTGTGCAAGAGTGCCAAGGTCTGGCTCTTCCTGTTCCAGTCGAGCTTGATCTGAAGTGGTTTCCATGGCGTCAAAGTACATGACGAAACGCTTTCTTTTTGGCTTGAAACGCATAGCGCAAAGCCCTCTGGTAGGTTCTGAGCGGGAGTCTAGAGGAATGAAAATGCCAGTCAGATTAGGGAACAGTGCCTGGATAACTTGAGCGCATTGGGGACATATGGTAAAATCATATACAGGCTGTCGAGAGTGTGGGTTCCAGAGCGTCAGCCAATTACGGGTGGTGACTCTATCACCAGGGCACGGGAGGCTGTAAGTGGTGGATATGGCTTTGGCAACCTCATGGAAGAGTCGTAGATCCGGCAATTCGTTTTTCAAGGTGAGGAGCCAAGCAATGCGATACCATGGTCCAACGCCAAAATCGCATGCAATCGCTTGAGCCGTGGGGCGAAGCATCGGTTGGAATGGCTTTCGGTATTCGGTTTTGGCGAAGACGGAGTCATAACAATCAGGACAAATGTTGAACTCTGTACGAGGCAGTGTAAGCCAATCCACCCAACCTGCAACAGGGTGCTTGCGGCGGCATTCGGGGAACGTGGTTACACCTGTTGCTTCTTGATGCTCCGAATGACGCCTAACAGACCCCACCGGTTTCTCAAGGCGAACGCCATCTCGATTGGGGTCAAATGTTGGAGGTTGCCATGATTGCGAAGAAGCCGGAGAGCGAGTGGCAGATGAAATAACTGATGCTGGCCTGGCTTCGAGTGGTATTTCGGGGCCGATGGCAATAGGTGTTGGCATCTCGGGCATTGATATAATTGGGTCTGGTTCGTATTGGGATCGTGGCCTACCAATCCTTTCAGACTTGCCGCGAGTATCGAAGGGGTCGATCAAAGTGTCCTCATCCACGGGATATGGAAGCTCATTTTTAGGCCTCTCCGGAAGAACATGCTTATCTCGAGCAACTGGAAACGTTGACGCAGGTCGTAAGTTTTGAGTAAAATCATCTGAGACTGCCGAACCCGTGGGGATAACGACTGGAATAGGCATCGTAGCTCCTCCTGGTCTCAATCGGGGACCACTTGGTGCATCAACCTTTTCCAGCTTTGGCTGAGATTCGCGTTCATCCTGCAAGACGACTGACTTCTTACGTCTTGGATGCAATTCCCGTGGGCCCTTTGGATGATCGTCACCAGATCGATTGTCGTCGCCTCGATCATCACGACGGTCATCACGTCTTATTGTTGGTTCCCGTGTTGGCTCACGAGGAGGGTATGTCGATGATCTTCCATAATCTTCACGATCAGTCCTCCCAAAGGAAGGAGATCTATCTTTCTTGGTACTTCTTGGTAAGTAATCGCCTCGGTAAGAGGATTCAGTTCCAACTCTTTCTTTTGAAAGCGGACGGACAGCTTGCTCATCACGATCCTTGGAAAGAGGGCGAGCTGTTGCATCTCCAACCCGCTCTTTTGAGAGGGGGCGTGTCGGTTTCTCAGTCTCGATATTCGTACGCTTTGAGGTGGAAGCGGTTGAAGAAGTACGAGTGTGACCATTATCATATCGTCGCTCATTGGGGGCGCTTGATACATGCCCTGGTCGAGTAGGAGACCTACGGGAAGCACTCTGAGACTGTCCATAGTACGCTTGATCCCGTCCGCTTGCGCTACTTTTAATAACCTCAGGTGCGAGCTGGGGATCAAGAGGAATCTTTGGGGGTCGTGCAGGGGGCTGGTCATGTCGTCCACTGGCCGGGGCTGAAGGACGAGTACGGTATTTTTCGGGGAGTTGGTCGTCTCTAAATTCGGTTTCGAGTCGAGGTAGATCCTGCCGACTCCGTCTCTTTTCCAACGGTGGTCGACTACGCTCCCTGTTCGTTGTTACATCAGCCTTGAGACTACTATCGTATCTCCGGCTGGATCTTGTGTCTGTGTATGCATCACCCGATGGCCGATCTTGTCGTTCTGTGCGCTCATTCCTCTGGGCTTTCTCGAACCGGTCAGTACGAGGAGTTTTTGTTTCGTTCCTCATTTCAGGTTCATATCTTCGCTCAGGTTCAGGTCTTCGTTCAGGTTCAGGTCTCCTGCTTGGCTCTTTGCGTCGGTCCTCTTCTCTTCTTCTCTCAGTCTCACGTCTCCTGTCCGACCCAACCCTCGCTTCTGCTTCACCACCCTCTGAGCCGCTTGAGGATCCTGTCAGAATGACAAAGCGCCGCTCAGGGTTATATTCATGAACTTCCATTATCATAGGGTTCTGTTCAATATCTCCACGAGATGGAGGCTCTTCTTCCTGATACTTTGCGAGGCACACGCCATGCTCTCGCTTGAGAGAAACTTCCTCATCTTCCACAGATGGGGGCGGCGGTCTAACTCTTGGTACTCGTGCGGGCGCGGCGGACCGTGGTCGTGGTATTAAAGGGTAGTACGGTAGCTGGTATGGTGGTTGCTGCGACGGTGGGGGTTGAGAGGAGGGACGATCATCTAACTTTGGCGATGATGGACTGTTTTTCTGTGTAAGTGGTAGTTCTCTTATAAGATCTCGGTGACCATACGGCTTCGGACTCTTGGCTCGAGAAGTTGTGAAGTAACCCGCCTGGAGGAGGTTCTGTATGTCAAACGATTCGCCCATGATGCAAGCGTCTATATGTCTGATCGGCACGAAATCATGATACACTATCGAGGGAACAGGACCAGCAAATGCGACCACGGATCATAAAACGAAGGACAGCCAAGTAAATATGCTCAGATCGAGTCGCAGTTCGGGCAGTTTGCTGGTGTTTGTTTTCTATTGTCGCACAGGCCTGCTGGAGACGGTAAGGCTAGATTGTTATTGGTGCAGGCGATCCAAAATAGTTCGCAGTCCAGGTCTATCACCCGTTGAGGAACGTTCTAAGTGAATGCGGAAGTCGAAACTATAAGCTCAAGCCTGGTAGCTTAAACAAAAATGCAGAAAAAAGACACGATCTACTTCGTGGGTTATAGTTTTGGTCTCAAGGCGGCGACGTCAGAAGGAACGAGAAGGTGTCGGAGATGCCTTGGGGCGCAGTTTGGGTCCAAATCGAAGTACGAAGCCAGATGACATAGCACTATCAGTTGAAGTACTTGAAAATTGGCTGTAGGGTCTCGCAAATCGAAGTACCTCTTGGTGGGCAGCTGGGCATCTACCCTGCCACCCCTCTCCAATACCCCCGCCAGGTTGCCCCTCCTACGTTTCGATTTGCACGCCATTAAAGCCAGAGCCACCTTAAAAATCACCGATTTGCTCAAGGGTAACGTATCACCACAAGTTGGATCATGGATATCATGTCTCGGTAACCCGACACAGAACTTTATGCAGCATCGAACGGTTGTACATAGTAATACAGCAGGCGGATCTTTACATGCCTCCAGATTAGGTGCTTCAAATAACCTCTAGTGGTAATCCCAAGACATGATATCACTTCTGCTCACTACCTAGCTCCCTGACACTGGAGGGATTGCCAGTAATATCAATAGATAACAATGCCTCTCATTCGTTCGTGTGGAATAATCGCGGCTATGCTCAGAGCTAACGCCCACGCCCAGCACTTATTCTCATGTCTTATAGGGCTATCAAAATCTGGTCAAAGGTGGCCTACCCAGTGCCTGATGGTCACGATATGAATACATAATGCTGTCGCTAGTTGTAGGTGCCAGAAATACTTGCAAGCCCACACGTAAAAACAATTTATCATTATATTCCTTGTGTCAGATTATCAAGTTTGTCTTAATGCTTTCTTACATGTGTACTTTCAGCGATACAATGCTGAACTACTCGACCAGGCAGTCGTGGGTGGGTAGGTATGCCTGTTCCCTGGTCAACGTGAAACGTATTTGGTGGGAAGCTCTGGTTGCATTTCATGATTTATTGAATCAGCATGGGCATCCTACGTCAACTCCATAATCTTCATGGCCCCAAACAACGGCGACACTATACATATGTAATATTATTATGCTTCAGACTACTTCTTTCTTCCGTTTTCTTAGATTATCAACCGGTCTGGTGGGATTCATTCAGATCAGAAGAACCAGCCTCACTGGGAAAACCAGCTTAAACCCGCATTTTTACAAGAAACCGAAGTGGAGGTGTCCAAGTTTTCAAACAAGTCAGTGGCCAGTCCAGGAGACGTGCTTGCAGCTCGTGATGTGACCCTCCTGTCACTTTCGATCAGCCAAATCAGAAACTCCCCACCAATGCGCCCAAAGAAGCCAAGATGACGAGACTCTAGTCCTCTAGAAGATCAGCAATGTCCTTATCGTCCTCCTCTTCTTCCCTCCTTCGTTCCTCAGCTTCGAGAAGATCCTTCAGCATAGTCCTCTGCCTCACTCTAGCCTTCTGGCCCCAATCGGCACCAGTGCCATCGCCCTCCTCGTCAATCTCAGGCTCATCCTCAACTAGTCCACGTAGCTCATTGGGAAAAATTTGTGCCTTGAGTTTTTCGCGGGCATCTTCATCCTCCATCTTTTGGACAGCCCCTTTAGTAACGAACTTGAGGAACAAGGGGCGCAGCAGCATGTAGCCACCGACAATGACGGTCAGACGGAGCCATGCTTTTGTGTCCATGCTGTCGAAGGCGTTTGAAATGTTGTTGGATGCATTTGCTCCATACTGCAGGAACTGAGCAGTGAGTTTTCCGAAGGCATTGAGTTCAGGTTGCTCGCCCTGGAGTTGCTGTTGTTGAGCAACAGGATCCATTTTTGAGTGCTTTCAGTTACTTTAGAAATGGGCTACGGGTTCGTGAATGAACCTGCTTAGGAGGTTGCTGTTGTCGCTGTTGAAGGTTTGAAGAGACGGTCGCGTTTAAACCAGGTGAGTTTAGTAATCGTATTCGTGAAGATGTCCAGGTGTTGTAGTTTAAAACGACGGAAACAATAGTTCCAGGATCCTATAAGGAGTAGTGCTCGATTCAAGGAGGAGAGAGAAAGATGTCAAAGCTTGTGAGTTGAGGTGCTGCGGTTGAGATTTTTATATGGCGCGCGACTTGGGAGGTTCCTTTTAGTTGGCCTTCTCCGATGGACCCGTCTCACTGGTCAAATTCTGGAACCCGCAAATAAGATGAGGGTACAGGATACTTATACGGTGTTATGCTATCGTTGAAGGCATATGATTGGCAGTGCTTCGCGAAATGCGTTGGTAGAAACGTCCCGATAGCTTCAGATATGCTACAGTACTTCAGATCCTACGGATTTCGAGAATTATTTAGAAATTCCGTGAGGGCATGGAAACATAGTAGGCTAAGTACTATAGTCCCGAGTCGTTGATACATTGTATAGGTAATCTGGCAGCCAGAAAAGCACGATTTCCCATCCAAAAGGTCAATTGACACCAATATAAAGAAGTGCAACTCATACGCTTTTGAGATTATGAAGCTCTTCAGCTGCTCCGTGCAAAACACCATTCATGCCTTGTATATAGTAGTAAGTAGGTCATAAGTACAGGATCTTGATGGAACCTCAGCTTCATCAACTCCACGTGATCTACCTGTTGTATTTCCTTGTGGTCTGAGTGGGCGTAAAACTGGCGGGCTGGCTCCACCATATCCATTCCCGAACAGACAGTCGCCTTTAGAGCGAGACAAGAGGCCTGGCTTGATAGCTCGAGAAATTTTCGAGGCCTCATTATAGCCGTTTCCCATCTCCATCTCCGCCTTCACCGTGCACCAGGACAGCACCATCGTGTGTTTCTCGCCTCTGTTCCCTTTTCTCTCAGCTTTATCTCGTCTTTAATTGTCATTTATACTAACTAGAGGGAGCCGCCACAATGTCGACCGCTTTCCGATCCCTTGCGCCTTTCCTGCGCACCGCCCGACAAGGTCTACGGGCTAACCCCATCAACCCTCTTCAGTCCGCCTTTGGCAAGCAGAACACCTCCGGTGTCCTCAACCTTTACCGCACATATGCTGTTTTTGAGCGATCAAAGCCTCATGTGAACATCGGTACAATTGGTCACGTCGATCACGGCAAGGTATGACTGCGTCCTCTATTCTATAAACCCCTCCTCTCTCTTTCTCTCCCAAGACCCAACTGACTCTTTACCATAGACCACTCTTTCTGCTGCCATCACAAAGCGACAGGCTGATAAGGGCCTCGCCAACTTCCTCGAGTATGGTGCCATTGACAAGGCTCCCGAGGAGCGAAAGCGTGGTATTACCATCTCGACCGCACACATCGAGTACGCCACCGACAACCGCCACTACTCCCACGTCGATTGCCCTGGTCACGCCGATTACATCAAGAACATGATTACTGGTGCAGCCAACATGGACGGTGCTATCATCGTTGTTGCTGCTTCCGATGGACAGATGCCTCAGACCCGTGAACACTTGCTCCTCGCTCGTCAGGTTGGTGTCCAGCGAATTGTTGTCTTTGTCAACAAGGTCGATGCCATTGATGACCCCGAGATGCTCGAGCTCGTCGAGATGGAGATGCGCGAGCTTCTCAACACCTACGGCTTCGAAGGCGACGACACTCCCGTCATCATGGGCTCTGCTCTCATGTCTCTCCAGAACCAGCGCCCTGAGATTGGTACCGAGAAGATTGATGAACTTCTTGCTGCCGTCGACGAGTGGATCCCCACCCCTGAGCGTGACCTTGACAAGCCCTTCCTTATGTCCGTCGAGGATGTCTTCTCCATTGCTGGCCGCGGTACCGTCGTGTCTGGCCGTGTGGAGCGTGGTGTTCTGAAGCGTGATCAGGAGATCGAGCTTGTCGGAAAGGGCCAGGAGGTTATCAAGACCAAGGTTACCGACATCGAGACCTTCAAGAAGTCTTGTGAGCAGTCCCAGGCTGGTGACAACTCTGGTCTCCTCATCCGAGGTGTTCGCCGTGAGGATGTCCGCCGTGGTATGGTCGTCTGCGCTCCTGGCACCGTGAAGTCTCACACCCAGTTTCTCGCTTCCCTCTACGTCCTCTCCAAGGAGGAGGGTGGCCGACACACCGGTTTCCAGGAGCACTACCGACCCCAGCTTTACCTTCGAACTGCAGATGAGTCCATTGACCTGACTTTCCCCGAGGGTACTGAGGATGCTTCTAGCAAGATGGTCATGCCTGGTGACAACACCGAGATGGTTGTCACCATGGGTCACCCCAATGCTATCGAGGTTGGTCAGCGATTTAACATCCGTGAGGGTGGCCGAACTGTCGCTACTGGTCTCTGCACTCGCATCCTCAAATAAGCGGCGTTTTAGACAAGAAATGAAAAGGTTAACGGGGACGGTGTACGAATTATTACGCTTATGTACAATCATGCAATGTCTTTCTTTGAGTCCATTTTGGCTCCTGTATATTTATTTAGCTGGCCTAGGGGCTCAAAGATCTCCGCTCTGCTTCCTCCCACCTTCTTGGTGATCTGAATTAGATAAAATCTAGGGGAGGCAGTAATAAGACTTATAAACGAAAAACATCCATTTCACCTTGAATCCTTGTTCATTGCGGCAATATGACCATCATTGTGGCCGTGATGAATAATGATGAATGGATCAACATTTGGTGAGCACAACGGGGTCTTAAAGGATGCGCGAGGGTCAGCACTTGGAGGTTTTCTTTAGAATTGTCATTAATCACATTGACTCGATGCACTCCATAGCCACAGGCTAGTCATGCGGAAAAGTGGGAGGATAAGACAGGACACAGAGACATGATCGAGGTCCGATGCAATGGTATTCGTCTATCCTCGGAGGATTTTCGTCAGACGCACGATCTTCCTGAGGGACCCAAGCACGCCATAAAACTCCTGTTCCAAGCGGCCGCCTTCCGAGTGCTCTTTTTTTGTTACCGCGAGGCCTTTGACGTTCTGCTGGAGAGTTCCCCCATCCACACAATACTATCCTCTCCAGCAGTCCTCCCATCCCTTAACCGAGAAAACCGGGTGTCATGATCGTTTATCGGTACTGCAGGCAACCCTGGGTCAGTTTCCTTGTTCCCACTACTTGACCGAACATCGTCCTGGGTGTTGCGGCCCATGTTGATTCCGCTCGATTAAAACTCACCTTGTTGAAGCCGATATCCTTGGCCTTCTCACGGAAGCACTGACGGCACAGGTTGAGGTCGTACTTTCGGATGAGACCGGCCTTGTGCTTGCAGACGCGGCTACGAGATGTTAGCATCAATTGTTTTCGGTCGATGATTTCGACGCCACCGGGCGCATGGGATTTCGGGCAAAAGAGATATATATTCGTACCAGCTGCGAGAGCCCTTGCCGTAGTTTCGGGGGCGGGAGTTCCAGACGCTTTCGTGAGACATCTTTGCGGTGATGGTTGAAGGCCGAAAGCTCGAAGGGTTGCGGGAGGATTTGAATTCGCGAGTTGGGTTACTGCTGGAAATTTTACTCGACTTCCATTGTGTGCACCTACTAGGGCACAGCGGTTCCGGACTATCAATGACCCGGTGATTCATTGGACCCGCTCTCCTCCACTGGAGCTGTCGAACAAGGTTACCTGGCATCCACTGCAGAACGAACGAACATAAGCGTCTGTTTGCACCCCATTGGCTTAAACTCGATTTCTGCATGAGCTTGAATGTGAGGTGCCATTCCCGATTTTCTGTGTATAATTGTGAGGGCGGCACCGTCTTGCCGCTAGGATCGTAACCCTTTTACACAGCAAGATTGTCAAGGATCGTAAGCGACCTTCTGAGAGCGAGTTGTTCTCAAGAAATATCCGCCAACATTGTACTTCATTTGACCGCCTATATGCACAACGCTGGTTTTTGCTGTGAACCTGTGCAACGATTTCATGCAGAAGCCAAGAATATTTTTGCGTTTATGTAGAAGATCTAACTTACACCCTGATGTTGAAGCTAAAAGAGCCTCGGCCGGGACAATTGTAAGAACCATGGCGCTCTTGTCGCCAGTATGGTATTTCAAGAAGCGCTGAATTGAGATACCCATCTACGTCCTGTTTACGGGGATTCTAGATGGACGTTGTTGTCTGTTTCACAGGTTCTGAATCGCCAAGTTTCCTTCAAATGGCTGCCTTATACTGGTAGAATTTATGTTATAGTTGTGCTGAGGTTCTCATTAACACACAGCATATAACTAAGCCATTGAGTATTCCACAACCAAGGTAGATGGCTATTAATTTATGCAACAAGTTAGTTCAAAGGAGATTATACAATATGGTGAGTGAAGAGAATCAAAGAGAACTTATTAATCAAGGACACTTCATCGAAATAAATGTAATCCAAACTATATGGGCTGTTGTAGGTATGATGGCTGACCAATACAGCTGAAGCTCGCCTTAGCTACTAACCTACCTAGGTACCTAGGTATAGGTCCCGCTTTAAACCTACAGGGATGTCCACCTACACCGGACATTCCTATGCAAGCTGGCATCTCTGGTGGATTTCCAAGCAACTCTCCAGAAACAAGCACCTCTCTGATTCCAGACAGTGCTTTGCTTCATTTTGCTTTTCTTTTTTTCTTACTTCTTTCTCATCCAAAAACAATCGAATCAAGTTCATCATAAGAAATGGTTCTTATCAAGAGTTTCGTGCTGAGCGCCCTTGCTGCCACCGTCGCAGCCAAATCCGCCGTCATCGAATTACTTCCCTCCAATTTCGACGATATCGTTCTCAAGTCCGGCAAACCTACCCTCGTCGAGTTCTTTGCTCCGTGGTGTGGACACTGCAAGACGCTTGCTCCTGTCTGGGAGGATCTAGCCAATACCTACGAGTACGCAAAGGACAAGGTCCAAATCGCCAAAGTCGACGCTGACGCTCAGCGTGAGCTCGGTAAGCGATTTGGTATCCAGGGTTTCCCTACCCTTAAGTACTTCGATGGCAAGAGCAACAAACCTGAGGATTACAAGTCTGGCCGCGACCTTGAGAGCCTGACCAATTTCATCGTTGAAAAGACTGGTGTGAAACCCAAGAAGAAGCTTGAGCTGCCCAGCGAGGTTACCTATCTCAACGATGCGACATTTCCCAAAGCCATTGGTGGCGACAAGCATGTTCTCGTCGCCTTTACCGCTCCGTGGTGTGGACGTTAGTGTTCCTTGCGCCATTCTTTCGTTCAATCTCACTAATATTGACATATTCCAGACTGCAAGAGCCTTGCCCCTACCTGGGAAGACCTCGCCAACACATTCGTAAACGAGAAGAATGTCCTGATCGCCAAGGTTGATGCCGAAGCTCCCAACAGCAAGGCAGTGGCTGAGGAGCAAGGTGTTAAGTCGTACCCAACCATTAAGTGGTTCCCTGCTGGCAGCAAGAAGGCTGTAGCCTACGAAAGTGGACGCAGTGAGCAGGCCTTTGTTGATTGGATCAATGAGCATGCCGGAACCCACCGAGTCACCGGCGGTGGCCTTGATACCGTTGCTGGTACCGTTGAGTCTCTTGACACGCTCGTGGCCAAGATCACGGGCGGTGCTGCTATCGCTGACGTCGCCGAGGAGGTCAAGAAGGAGGTCGAGAACCTCACCGATTCTGCTCAGAAAACCTACGCCGAGTACTACGTGCGTGTCTTTGACAAGCTGAGCTCGAACAATGACTGGGTGTCGAAGGAGCTCGCTCGTTTGGACGGCATCCTTACTAAGGGTGGACTGGCCCCCGCCAAGCGTGACCAGATTCAGCAGAAGACCAACGTTCTTCGCAAGTTTACCCAGAAGGTCGAGGAGAAGGTCGAAGAGATCAAGGATGAACTGTAAAGAACCATGTATATGATAAATGAGATCCGAAAGGAAGTCACGAATTAAAGGGCTTTATGTATTTGGAACTTAGTCGACTAGACTCGACAGGATAAAATCGTAACGAGACACATTAGCACTTCTATTGGCATGTGATGAATCGAAACAACTGAGAAAGCCTAAACACCCTGTATCCCTTATTTGAACTCAAATCTTACGAGGACTTGGTTGGTCCTCCATCTTTCGCCTTGCCCTCTTGGAGAGCTGCTTCCAGATTATCCAGCCTCCGGGACATCTCATCCACTTCACACTATGTTAGCGGGATGCTGCGGAATACGAGCCCTTAGATACTCACTTTTCGCAAAGATTTCTGACGAGACACCAGCAAATTTATTAGACAGAGAATTTAGAAGCTCCTCAACAGCGGCTGTGACATCGGCGCGAGCATCATCAGAAGGCTGTAACAAAGAACGAGTCAGCGGGTGCTGTTGAAACCATACATGAAGGCCTTGAGCCCAATTTAAGAACTGTGCGTGTGACACTACATAAAACGAATGCAGATACGGTTGTCTGAATCGCAGAAGAGTAAGACATACATCTTCAGGCTTGCTGTTGGCTGTGGGATCTGGTTGCGGCTCGTTGCTAGCCATCATGATATTGTGATAGGAGGACGAAGGGATGGGGTATCGAAAGAACTAAACTGAAGAAAGGGAGGTCTATATAGAGAAACACCCAGGTACTCGAAGTAGTCTCTTAAGTGCAATATTTGTCTTGCGAGCGTGTATATGTGCGTTAGTGGTTGTGTCTGGTTTGTTTGATGATGCTGAGCTGCCCCTTATTCATACTGTGCCGGAAAATAGACGGATACGGCATTTCTTTTTAGCACCATCAGCACCTGGCCTCAGCCAACAACCACCGAGATGCGATACGTACCACTTCCATGAACGCCAGGTCTCATAAGTCAAACAATATCTCATGAGGAGAGGCTAACCAGCCACCAATTATCAGCCACCGCCTACAACTACGAACTCATTTCCTCATCACGCTCAATCTCTTCAGTCATTACCATCTTTACCACGTCGTCTTGGGCCGACGACTAACCCAATTTTAGCATGATACAGTGATAGTCGCTCGCTGTCGTGGGCCATCTATTCATCATGCCTCAAGCCCAACACCCAATCGCTACACTGATATTTATCGTTTTCATCGTTTGGCTCGTCTTTCCCGATAGCGACTACTCAAGTCAATCTCTGACTCTTTCCGATCTCGCTGGCGAGAGACTTGATCATTTTCATGATGCTCTGGACGTGCTGAATGCTTCGCGATGGGGCGATTTCGCACCAGTCCCAGGGAAAGACTCCCAGGCGAAGCCATCGTTTTTAAATCTTACGGGGTTTCGTGCGGATGATAACCTCTCCTGGGGCGGTTTGAAAAGGTTCCGCGAGCGGAGTTTGGCCTTCAGCCGACATGCCATACCACCTGTTGGAGAACATAATCTATGGGACAGCGGACTTGGTGAGCCTATCTGGTTGAATGCATCCGGGACTGTTCATGGAGAATGGGTCAGGCCAAAAGGCTCTATCTCTAGAGGATACAACAGCTACAATCTGAGCAAAATTGCTCCTGATATGGACTGGATTGGTGATAATGTGCCTTGGGCGCGTAACATCACTGGTCGCACAGGCCGCATGATGCTGCGCCTAGAAGGGAATCAAACCATCAACGAGTATGAGCAATTGCCAACTGAAAGTAGCGTCCCCGTCGCTGGAGGTCTCATACGGAGTGTCAAGGGCACGACGACTATTGAGGATACCCATGGCTCGGGCCATGACTGGGAAATGAGGCTATGGGGCGTTCATTGGCCACGTCAGGGCGTGGTTTTGATGACCACCACCAGTGAGAAGTTCGAGGGCATATTCGGCTTGCCACACCTTACACCAAGTGAGGATTTCTTCCAGTCTAGTCAGAGGCTACTTAACGAGTCGATCGCTCACACCATTGCGACAAAGAGGGAGAACATATATGCAGACCAGACTGTACCATGGACTTCAGATCTGGAGAACCCTCTATACACTACTAACCCATCGCCACATTGCGAATATGTTATGTATGCGCAAGTCTTTCCACCAAGTCGAACCTACTTCAACATAGATTCTCAGGAATCCTCGCGGGAGGCTTTAGAGTCTGTTATCGACGCTATTGAGTCAGAGTTACAATCACCTGTTGGCGCACCCATCCCAAAGATACCCAAACTCCAGATGTCAGCTATCATCTACTCTCCAGACTGCGGCTTCTTCCTAGAGACCAAAGGACCACCAGATTTTGGGCCAAGTGAGGCCCAGCACTTAACAGGCATGAAGATAGAGGTTCAACTCTACCAAGTCAAAACATGGATTCTTGTCTACGCAATCGTTGTATTTGGTCAGGTCAATCTCCTCAAGAACCAGATGCGCGAGTCTTGCACCCCGTCGACCATGGGTCGAGTGAGCTTTTGGACTATCGCCATGATGCTCATGGTTGACGGCATGACATTCACTGCTGCAGCAACTTGGGTATCATCTGCCGGCGCCACCTTTCTGCCGACATTAGCCCTCTTGTTTGCCGCATTTCTGTCCATGACCATTAGTGGAAGCTTTCTCGCCAAAGTCCATGAAGTTCAGCTTCCTGAAGCCCGGCCTCGACGTGAGCGGGAAGCGAACAACATGGGTGATAACACCAATGGCACCGAACTACCCGCAGCGGCGACTTCAGACAGATCACTCTTGCCAGAGCCTGTGACAGCGCACCAACCGGCCATGCCTCCCCTTCCTCTATCTCAGCAACAGCCTGTCATCGTTCCCTCCGATCAAGATATTGATGCCGAGATTGCTTCTGCAGCAGTCCCTGGCGCCACAACTACGCAACGTGCTGAGGAGGCCCCCCAATCTTTTCAGAGCATCATTGGCCGCATGATCCTCTCCTCCCTATGTATTATATTCCTGGCCATATCTTCTACAACATGGTATCCCAATCTGAGGTCATTGTTCCTGAATCTGTGTGTTCTCATCTATCTATCCCTGTGGATTCCTCAAATTCTCCGTAATACTCGTCGAAACTGCCGCCGAGCTCTTGGCTGGCCATTCGTCGTTGGTCAGTCTCTCTTACGACTTCTCCCCATAGCCTATTTCTGGATCAAAGAGGACAATTTTCTTTATGCTCGCTCGGACCGACATGCGTTCCTTGTCTTTTGCGCCTGGCTTTGGATACAGCTTATCATTCTTGCTGCACAAGACATTATCGGTCCCCGCTTTGGCATTCCTGCTGGCTGGGCCCCTGATGCTTGGGACTACCATCCTGTTCTTCGCGAGGATAGTCTCGAAGCTGGTGGTTTGCCAATTGGCCTGGTTGCTGATGACACACCGGGTATCGAGCGTGCCCGGTCTTCAGGTGATGATGGCAGTAAGAAGCAAAGCACGACGAGGAGTATCGACTGCGCAATCTGTCGTGAAGTCTTGGAGGTACCAGTGCTCACTGCCGAAGATGAAGACACCGGCGTTGCTGGTGTCTTCGCTCGTCGCTTATATATGGTCACACCTTGCAGGCATATATTTCATAGCGCTTGCTTGGAAGGTTGGATGAGATTTCGACTTCAGTGTCCCATATGTCGAGAGGAGTTACCACCGCTGTAACACCCTGAGACGATGAGCATTCTCACTTTTTACACATGGGTGGCACTGTTCAGCATTTGCGCGAATGTGATATGTTTAGGGCCCAGAATGGCATGCATAATAGGCGCTGGATGTACTATTAGAGTCTGTCTCCTAAGAGAGTTCTTGTTGCATTGATAACACAGCATAGATATGGTATTTCAACACATTTCCCAACCTCCGTGAACTCCGAGTCCGAAACACCACCTTCACGAAAGATCATGTCTATATACACGGCTGATAAACCAGTTTATGCAACGCGAATATGAGCGTCAGTACTCCTCTGAACTCGCTACCAGTTCAGCCGAGTTTGACGAAATTTAGAATCGGGGATACCAGGTGGGAGACCGCGAGTGCCAACTTGAAGGTCCGCAACTCGAGTTCGAAGGTCGAAGTCAACAGAGCGAATCGTGAAGCGCTTTTCTTCGGGGACTATTCGTGGTATGGGCCTCGTGATGCCGTCGACATGATACGACTCGACCCCCATGGACAGCGCCTCTGACTCCTCAAGATTCATGACCCATGCACTAATATTCGCAACCATCTCGCTATCCCACATGCCCTCACGGCGGGCACTGCTGCGTAGAAGCTGAATAGCTCGGCGCCTTGTTCCTGGATCGCGACATTTGGTCGCCACGACAAACAGAGGAGCAACAATCCCTATGTCAGCTGCAAACCTGGGCTTGAGATGCGGAGCTGAGAATCCCATGGGCGGGAACAAGTCTTGGCTTTGCCAATTTTCCCGTTGGCGATGTTGGCAGTGCTCAGGATCGGGGCAATCGCGGGATGCGGCTCGCCTCTCTTCGTCGCCGACTATTTCAGTACCAAGATCAACAATTGTCTGAAACTGAGGAAGGAAGTTGTCAAAGTCAGACTCCTTGTCACTGAACATCATGAGGTACAGGATTCTTGAATTCGTGGACAGCATTTTCAGTGCAGCAATGCCTGCTTTCTCCTGAAGGCTGACAGAAGGATTGTGCCGTGTGAAAAACAGGTTGTCGAACGCTTTCCCCCAAGCGTCCAGGTAATGTTTGAAATGAAGACCATAGTCAAGCCACGATTGGGGTAGGGTACTCTTGAGGTCGGTCTTCATGGCGAAAAGCTCCTCGGTGTATCTCATGATTCTAGCATTCAACGCATCACAGGCCACCCGAGCTTCGACAACAGATGTAAAAGTTTCAGGGATCGAGAAGGGCTCCTCTTGCGAAGGGGTAGTTGTGCCACTCGGACCAGGAGATCGTGTTTGCGATTGTGAGCTGAGCCTTATACTGAACGGCTGGGGGAAATGGAATGCCATATCGTAGGACTTTGCTTGAATCGCCAGGCGGGTAAAAATGATAACCAATTCCTCCTCCAGAGAATTTTCGGAAACTGGAGGGAGTCTTTGTCTTTGTTGAGTGCGGAAGATGTCGAGCAGGCCAAGTCCCGTCTGGATCTGGTGAATGGCCTGCCTGTGATCACCGATAAAGGAATCAAAGCAGGCCAGAAGCACATTCGCCATGATCGAGGTCCTGTGTGATCTCTGGTCTTGGGTGTTTAGTTTCACCAAAGCATTGCATGCATCACCATATCTCCTGATGGCAACTTGCCAATGACCCCTGACAAGCTCGACACGGGCGTCACCACCCATCTCCGATCCACTGTGCATATTCAGGGCAGCCGTCTGCTCGAGAGTCTGATACAGAGCACCCAGTGCAATAACAGCACATTTGATGGCATCTTCAGAGTGGCACGCCTGCAATACATAGTGCGTCCAGAAGAGATTGTTGAAGAAGCCAGAAAGCTCGTTAGCAGTGTGTGAGCGGAATATGTCAAAGTAGAAGGATTCATTTGGTTGAATCTGCATAGCGGAGGATGGATGGTAAGTAGTGGGTGACGGTGAAGTAGTCCCCGGGGATGTAGTCCTGAAGATTGATCTTTGATGAGCCCGACGTGGCAGGAGATGGTAGTCGCCGTGGAGAGGAGCAATGGAAGTGCTTGAAGATGCTTGGGCATCGTATGCTGGCATCGGCTTTGGAGCGATCCGGATCTCCTCGAATGGACGGGAACTGCGACTAGGGGGCGGATAGCCTGTGCAGGTTTTGTTGCTTCGAACACATTGCGTACAAGCTGGGCGAGCCTCGTCGCATTTGATTCGCCTTTGTCTATAATGCCACAAAGGTGAGATTTTGGCTACCATTACACCCGAACACGACCGAGGTTGAGAAATAGGGGACAAGGATTGGGGAGACGAACTTGCAATTGGCACATCCTGTCTTGACTTTGGGCTTGCTTGTCCTGACACGCTTTGCTTTAGCTGGAGGGGCTGCTGATGGTGCAACAAGGTCGGACGAAGCTGAGGCAGTCGAAGCGACTGAAGTAGTTTTGGTTGAAGTGCTGGCAGCAGAGACAGATGGGCTTGTGGTGGTAGCGATGCGTTCAGTATTACCGGCACCTGTAATGGGAGTAGCCGGGGTACTGGTTGAAGCAGGAGAAACGTTGCTGCTACTGTAAGAGCTCTCTGTATAAGGAATATCGATGGTGTTGAAAGTGTTGACGCTGGTAGGGTGGGGAACAGAACACGGATGAGTGGTCAGATCAGTTATTGGGAAGATCGTAGTTGTCGATGTTGAAGCAGGTAGTTGCGCCTGTACTTGTGATTCTGTTGTTGGTGTTGCTGCTGCTTGATTCCTTGACGACGAAGAGAACGCATGGTTCATATTTGTAAAGGATACATGCGAGTTTACCTGCCCTTGTGTGTGTGCGTGTGCTTGTGCTCTTCCCCCCGCTCTCTGGGAATGAGACGACGAGGATTCCTCTCTAACCCAACTCTGAGCCATAAGTACACCTAGACAGTAAAGCTTTCTCAGCAACCCAGCAAGTAAGTAGTGATACCTTGAGGTATTGTTTCACCTCGACAGATCACCGCGGCTCCTCACGGTAGCTCTACAACCACACGTTTCCTATCGAACCGTTCTCGGCCGAGAAAACGGAGGAGGGTGGAGGGAAAGGGTAATTTTAGCGGTAGTCAACAATCAGAGTTTCTGCAAGAAAAAGGTGGCAGAGGACTAGAAGCAGCCAGGATAATAAAAGGATTTTAGGAGGGACTAGGAGCAAAGAGTGGACAAGCAAGCAAAAGAAACTAAAGTAAGGCAAGTAAGGTAAGTCGTCACAGAGATGAGCACAGGGCTAAGTCGATACGCATGGAAACGCATCAGGGCAGCCCAACTGTGGCGGATAGTGAGTGTCAGCCCCGGTTCTCGGGCGCAATGAGGTCTTTCTATAGCTCATCACCTTTCCATAAATGCTATTGTGATCCCAGGGGCAGATCAAGCATCCATAGAAAGCATACATTAACAGGCATAGATGGGGCTCATACCAATATCACCGCCACTCCTAGCCAGGAGAAGAGAAAAGAGGCTGAGGCCATCGGTTTCACTGCCGGGGATAGAGACAAAGGGCCTGGGGCAATGTGCTCGACAGCAGATCCATGGAAGTTTGGCGGAGCATTGAGATGGGACAAGAAGTCCAGGGTTCCCTCGTGAGACACAAGACAGTGACTGACTGCACGAGTCGAAACAGAGACGGACTACGGATCGCCGGTGGGTTTCTTCTAGGCATTACCCATATCATCTGCTCTGGTACGGCGGGCTCTGCCAGACTAGGAGTAGCACGCTCTGTGTAACCATCGCTAAGATCAAGCCGTTGCAGGACAGGCGAGACAGCCGCTGCAAAACGCATCGCTCGCTCGAGGACATGGAGGTACCACTGAGGTGTCAGTGACTAGACTACTTGAGAATGTAGAGGTGCGGGTATTGTTTTCCAAGACATTGCCACAGGCGCCAGGGTGCTGAAGAGGTACCGAAGTGCGCATAAGTGGTGCTTATGGGAGTTTTGACCATTTCCAGCTCAGAATCCGTGATAGTGAGTGGATTGGGTGGTGAAGATCCATGGATGGAACTTGTGGTGGTGGTACATCGACATACTCCCCGAGATGAGTGCGACATTGTGAGTAGGTGAGGGTGAGTATGTACATAGGTATGAACATGCAGCGCGAGTCCCGTCAGTCTGTGCCTGTGCCTGTCTCCTTTGAGCAACTACAGGACATGGATGGCTTGATTAGACTTGGCCTTTGGGACAACCGGGGACAGGCCCGGACCCGTCCCATCATGAGCCTCGGGACCTCCCCTCCCCAGCGCCGCTCTAGTGCATCCTTTTGGCGCCCCCAGAGCTTGCTTCTTCTTTGGAACGAGACTTGTTCGCCCAATAGGGACTTGACATCTGACAGGGGGGCGCTTGTGCGTTCCTGTTGTTGGTCGAACAAGGATGGCTAGGCCGTCCTAAGATGGATTGACGCTCAGCAACTCTAGTCTCTGCAGTTGCAGGGCTGTTAGGGGCGCATTTAGCGCGCTGGCGGTGGGGGACAAGGGCATCTGACATCTTGTTTCTTTCCCATGTCCATCATGGGTGTTCCTTGATCGAGCAAGCCTTCATGTTGGTGTTGGTCGATAACTCCATGTACTGATGTGATTCTCCCAGCTGTGTTTGGGGGCCCAGCGAGTTGGGTCAGCGCTGTAGCACTAGGGAAGATGTCTGATCTTGGCATCACAACATGTAATATCTCCGATGCATGTCCGTTGTGGGCACGATACATGCAAAGATTCCCTAAAATCCTTTTCAGACAGTATGTACAGCACTCCAAGGTGTTATTACCGGTCTCTTTCCGTTGAACCCGTTCAACAGCCCGTGGCTGACTTGGCCGATGTTTAGTGGGTTCTCAAGCTTCCAAGCTTGGTCGCTGGCAAGTAATTTTCAAGTACTTGGTAGACCATGGAATTTACAGCATATTGGCTCCCCGAGGAGGAAAAAGCAAAACTGACAGCACAGCAAAGCACAGTTCTGCAATTCAAGAGCATGTTTCACTTTCTCGTTATCGTTTGTGGATCTCCTTGTCATCAGCCACCGACTGTTTCTGTGTGCCCTCTCTACATAGATCTCTACATATCCATATGTACGTACACATGGACATCCCGACTGGAGATACCCTCCACATCGGGAACGTCCCAAAGACAAGAAACGTTTATGAATACGTAACGAAATTACAGATAGTGATACCGATTGATGGATACTTTCAGAATGCGTGCCAGCCTGTCTCAATTCCTGCGGTATCTACATACCAAATTGGTAAGGCGTTTAGCAGTCTTAAGAATACACCAGCTTGTACTATTGTGTACTCGTCTAATCTCGAGAATCTAGACCTCGATAGCCTCTCCTTCGGGTTGGCACCCCATATCACCCGGCTGAGCTACGTACCCTTATGGTCTGCACAATTCACATTCGCTGTGCAGTATGAGATTTTCAGCCTTTACTCGGGAGGGGAGTTTCTTGGCCATCCCATCATGCGGCGTAGTTGAAGACTAGACTGTCTCATCACTCGTCTTAGTCGGTAATCCCTTGCAGCGCTTGCACTGATTGTTGAGTATTCGTAAAGCTCACTACCGTAGCCAATAGCTGCGACCGGAGGTTCAGCGTGTCATTACAGGCGTCTTGCACATTGTAACACTGCATACTCCATACTCATTACTGTATCCAGCTTCGTTCCCAGGCAGGCGGCAACTTCCGCTGAAGGTATCAATGTTTTTAGACTGCTCCGTAATTAATCGACAATGCCCAATTCCGCCAAGAGATAAACCCAGCTCTCTCGAGCTCCCCTAGGAGAAACTTCCCGGTGGGACGGTACAAATTTGTCAGAGACCTATCATTACTTGTCTTAATTTTAGTCTCATTTGAGGAGTAATACTGGCTTGTTGAGGCGGGGTAGAATAGGTTGAGCTATTCGATATCGACGCTCCAAGACAGAGAGCCCAGTACGCAAAGCCCAGGACCGAGGGCTTCCGGGAAAGAGTCTGATGGTTTTTATCGTCTTTTGGTACCAATTAATCTATTCGTTACCATCTTCAGCCTTATGGGATCATAAATAAGATGTCGCAACGCTCTCAGCCAACATGCTTTACGGCACAGGGCCCGGTCCGTTGACCTAGGCCAGGTTATCTTCGTGTAACAGCAGCATTGTAACCCATTTCTGCCGGTATGGCCTTGTCCTGTGCCTGTTAGCCTGTCCATGAGCATCAGCCCATACCCATGCTAGTCATGGTTCATAATTATGCCCCTGATACTCGGCTCGGCTCTCCACACCGGGCACGTCGACCGCACAGTAGCTCGTGAAGATCACATTTCGGCCACATTGGCCGCCGACGGCGTCTCCCGGTGCCAGGCTTTATCTCATCCTGGCCTCTCAAGCTATTTCTCTCCAAGTCTTGCCCTTAGTGGTTATGGACAGTTTTTTCTCCTATTCGAGTCAGATCTCCTCGTCGGTCTCCATATTGACAGAATTTGTTGATCGTGTTATTGGTCCGCTGATCATTGTATCCAACCATGACACTCATAGTTTCATACGTACTCCGTACTGGTGTATAACATTATCCTTCAGGGATTCTCAAACATCCCCGGAACGTGACAATATCGGACGCTCTGCTGTTTCAGTTTCCAATCCTCGTTCCCTTGAGCAACTGCCAACTACAGTATTTGGAAGATACTTTACCCAATGTTAAAGTTAGTCTTGTATCGGTAAATGACCAATCATCTCAGGTTGATAAACGAGTACATACTTGTCCTGATATTGAAGCACCTTTACTTTCTGGAGATCCATGCATGGCATTACCAGCGGCGACATTGGAATTGCCAAGAACCAGTCCTCCCCGGAGTTGGATGCTTTGCGTTGTGTTGCGTTACAGTGCGTCTAGACATTCCACAAGCCATCAACCAGCCCTGATTACATCCATCTCTGGCTGTGCCATGTGCGTCGGCTCCGAATTGGACAAACGGCCGATTGGTAGGCTAAGCAAGGGCTGTCACGGCATCTGTCACTGAAACCCATCCCATCCCATGCGGTTTGTTTTTTTTTTTTTGTTTTTTTTTTTTTCAAACCGCTAGGGCCATGATAAATAGAAGCCACCTCCCTATACAATGCAATTGGATGGCTCGCCAAGAGGCCCACAGGAACCTCTGTTTCCAGAAGCGCTCGTGTCAGTGAATGAGATGCTAAGACAGGTGCCCAAGTCATGCGTCAATGTCTTGTACCATTCGGCAGTCAATGTGGATGTATATGTCTGCGTGAACTCCATTCTCAGTCGATCTTGAAGACAAAGTCCAAGCTCAACTGCTGTGGCCTCCTGACTCGTGTCAAGGTAGCATTCTTGTTCATCTTTTTACTGAGCCAACACTTTTTAAAGTTCACAGATTGTACACCGACGCGGACGAATGTTTGAATCGAGGCTGTAGACGCATAGTCAGTAATAATATCAGTCACTGATGGATACGACAACCAGCCGAGAGAGCCACGAGCACCGCCCTAGGCTAACAACGGCAGAGAATGCGAGCAACACATTGATTGACAAGGAATCGGTAATGTAACCTCATCTGGCACTTCAGTCCGTGGCCTCGGCAGCCGGGATTACCACGCGCCTTTAATCTCATCTCAACAAAGTCTAAAATAGCTCAGAGATGTATCTGCCACGTGCATAATATAACGGTCTGTATTCTTATGGCGTAGCTAGTCCATTTCAAGGTAGATTTACGGAGTAGTCAAGGTCAACGTAAAAAACACAGAAAGAAAAAAAAAAAGTTGCATGGCTGCATGGAGGCGTGGCACTGGCCTACTAAAAGTCAATTCGTCTAAACGCCACAAGCTACTGAAGATATGAAACCAGTGTTGAATCGGCCGAGAATGAGAGTCAATCGTGAGTCTTGTTCCCAGCTTCGATCCACGTCGAGATGTCGGCTAACTAAATAAGTAGTGGTTGATACCGAAGGGAAAGGTCAGATCAAAGGATGTAGTTTTACTGCCACCCCGGTAGTTCGGAACTTCCGCTCATCACTAGAGATCGAAACTACTCTGTTAGACAGGGAGAGTTTACGCGTGAGTTGGCGCCCGCCAACATGACACAATGCATTTCATAATCCATTATTCCTGTACCCACAGTCAGAAGGCCTTCGATTCCAAACAAGGTTATCCTCGGGTAAAGCAAGCAGTGCGTCTGACACTAGTTATGTCGAATCTTGTAAGTCGTTGTAATACCTACGCTCACAAACGGTTTGAGGGTGCAAAAAAACCGATAACTCTGGTACTGTTGGATAGAGGGAACTATTCCAGAATCTGACAAATGGTATTGGGTTCCTATAGCATCGGGTAGGTGTAGATGATCGCATCCCTTAAGCTCCTGGTTTGCTGACGTTTGGGTAACCTGTGATGCTTATTAGAATCCCAACAGAAGACGCTTGTTACAAGTCCTGAGTACTATGGCTAATGCTTCTAATGGAAACAGGATCAGCCGAGAAACTGTGTGTACATGAGCTGAAAATCCTCACAGGTACAGGAACATATTGAGGAAACTTTGTCCACTAGCATGGAGCTTATCGAAGCCTCAAGCCTCATTTTCCACAAGTTTATGACCACGGAAAGCTAGCCTTGCAAAGTACGTTGTCTAAAATGCGATGGCCCCTCAGGCTATTTCACAGCTGATAGACACGGTTGGTTCATTGGTTACAAAATAAGTAGTATAGTAGCTTCCTCCCAGCCGCTACTGTCTTGCGCCATCACATGAATTTATCAAGTACTGTGATGTTTAAATTCATACTCATATGTTTCGTTTGAGCGAACCTCATACTCGAACAGCTAGTCCCTATTATGTTTGACTGTACAGGGGATCAGTTGTCCACCTAGCTCCTTGATGTTTGTCAAGCTCACCTGGCACTGGCTGGAGACCCGGCAAGGCTGTTGCAAAACCCTGCTTTCTATTGGATTGCTCTGCACGTTTGTGGTATTGCAGTCACTGGGGCTGTTGTTTACATCGAGGTCTGCCATAATAATGGCCATGAATCTCAGTCAGATTGCCCATTGGGACTTCTCCTGTCGAGAAGTGCAGTGTAAGGGCTTGTCTAGATATGGAAGCTTGTAGTAGCATGCACCCATCGGCCCGGGATATCCTTTCATTGAGGGCCTGATGATTTCTATCCTGACATATTCATAAGGTTTTAGCCATGTGGCCTTGAGGCTTGCTCGGCAGGATCTGATGCCGGTAGTCAAGGTGGAGTTAGTAAACACGGCACGGCTGGGGGCGGCAGTTCGGATCATTGAGTTCTCACATGTAGCTAGTGAGCACCGGCGGCTTGGTTTTCAGGGGTCTTGATGAGACTTTGGTGGTCTAGTGTCGTCGAAGTCTGCCGCTGGCAACAATACATCCCTTACCTCGGTTATTGGTGGGCAGATACTGTTGCTGATCACTGAGCTGAAGAATTCTCCGGGAATCTATCTGTATTTTGTCCCAAAGAAGCTATGTTTGCGATGCGATCCCTCATCGGCTTTTAATCATTAGGCCCAATGCCAAGAAGGCGTTCGACGACGACCAACGAGATTAACATATGACCTGAATGTTGTTAGATGTTTACAACTATATGATGCGTCTGGTTATTCTCTTGCTTCGTGACATACTACTCTGGCCTGTCGGGTAACTCCTCATCAGTGACCGATGATATGATCCGAGGTGCTAGGCTGTTACTACACGAATTACCGGAAATTGGCAGCGGAACTCAACGACATCCATAATGGGAAACCCGTAATGCGACTGACAACCTTTCACTGTTTTTCAATACCTTCTCAAACCGGCAATTGGGTGTTCAGGTAGTAGCCATGATCATGCACCTTCGAAGCTGTGCAGTTCTCGCCGTGTTGTGGGAGGGCCTAACGAACGAACCCACAAGCAATTGAATTTCACACGGTCTTAACCTAATGGGCACACTTTCTGCATATCTTACTTATGCCTTATATGAAAGGCAAAGTCGTGCATTTCACTATCTCTGTGTATTGAGAAGTGATGGGGTAGTAATGGATGTCGATGGACAATATCCTGGTCATAAGCTAGAAATCTTGACAGCTATTGGATCAAAAGGTTCCGGCAACATTAGACGCCAATTAGACAAAGAAAGACGAGACAGACACAAGATCAGAAAACTCTAAAACAGACGAGTCGCCATACTAAGAACTTGGGTTTCTCCATATTGCTGTTACCAGAAATCAAAAACAAAAAATGACAAGGCTATTTGCCCTCGAATGATACTGTGTTGTGATGTGACTACCCTACAATGATGAGAAGGTTGTAGGGACTTGATTTCTCACCAGGATTGGCTGATGAGTTAAGTATCTATCAGCCGTAACAAGGCGACCAACCAGAGTGCGAGAAAAAAGTTGGTGGCGGATTTTCGCATCTTCATTCTCCCAACCCACGCACGCTCAGTTTGCGATCGTGCTGCTGCAGCGATTGTCGAACCGACACTGCCGTGTGACCACTACCAACATCGCGATGTCGCAGAATCAGCCCCAAGCGCAACCTTCGTTGCCCGAGCGTAATGCATTTATTCACAATTCTGCCATTGCTGGTGCAGTTATTGCACCTCTCGCTATGCTGCTACCACCAAGAAAGATAGATCTTCGTTTCTTCGTCCTTGCAAGCGCCTTCTCTCTTGCCACAAACCAGCTCGCATACGAGTATACAGGCTCGTCAATCTACTCGCGGTTCGGAAACCGTGTGGGCTCCATATTTGGAACCGAACTTCCCGAAGGCGCTCAGCGCACCCAACGACTACTACGTGAGCACCGAGAGCGCGAGGCGGCACTCAAAGCTAGGTTAGGCCAACAGAATCCACGAAGCGAAGAGGAGAAGACAGGTGTGGCCAAGGCGCTCAATGATGTGTGGATGGGAGGCGAGGAGAAGAATTGGCGAGAGCAGCGTGCTAAAGAGCATCAACAAAAGATGGAAGAGGGCAAGGGTATTGGCGATATCATCATGGAGCAAGTCGCAGATGTCTGGAATGGAAACTGGGGAAAGGGTGCCAAGAAACAAGATGGCGAGACCACAACGGACGACGCCTCATCGATCGGGAAGAAATAGCGCTGTCTTAACCGAGGAGAGACAACATAGATGTTCAAACAACACTGGAAGGGACCATCCGGTCTTATACCCATTGTCGACGAAATGCGACATGCACAAGACCGAACTGTACCACTATCAACGGAAAAAGCGAAGGTCCGCCAGGGCAATACGACTGTAATGAGCAATGAAGAGGGCTAGGACAACGTATATAGGGCAGCTCATGTCATGTACGATACAACAGTTTGTATAATCACGATCTTATCTCATCTACCCAACTCATCAGCCACTCAGCAGGAGCATATAGGGCCACTGACCGGACTGCCATATGAGCAGTCAGCAATCCACAGTGCAAGGCGTTGTCAAGAAGTTTTCAGTCAATGCAGGCTGGCTGCTAGAATCTTGAAGTGGTGTTTGCATCATTCATACCACACCCGTCTTGTCTAGCGTTTGACACATCGAGCGTTGTCGTGTCCTGGGCCTCCAACACAGAAGGGGGAGCGAATGTTGGAATCCTTTGCCTGCCAATAGTCTTGGCGTTGAGATCACCCCACAAGACTGATTCGTTATGCCATCTGATGTGAGGGCTGAGGTGGACTTCCTGGTATGCATCAAGCTGGGAGCTGTTCTTCTTGCACAGGGGAGCTCTGCCTCCCGGAACTTGGCGTGGAATAGGACGAGACGCAACGCGTAAATTGTTGTCCACCGCAAAAGATCTCATCGGAACCCGTACATCTGATCGATATGGGCACACGCCATCAACGAGCTCCACTGCGTACAAGGAATACGAGAAGACTCGTCAGCTTTAGCAGTGGCTGTGGTCCGTTGCGCTGTAGCGTCAGCCACGGGCTGGAAGCCAAGTATTTCACCACAAATGCATCGGTGATGCGGTTGAGACAATGGAGATGCGTCGACTGGGCCCAGCATCCAAGTGCCTGCGATAGCCAGAATATAGGTAGGTGGTAGATTGCAATCAATGAGTTTGCGCCACACTACTTTACCAGGATAAAATGGATGTTTATGTTGGGTAGGTAGGTAGTATTACTTATAAATGAGAGGTGCCTCGGTATCTTTAGGTCAGTAGTTTTTGTGTTTAATCGGAATTTACCTTTGCAGATACCGGAATGATCGAAGTTGACAGCTTGTAATATGTAATAAAATATCAGCATCCCCAGTGCTTCATGATTGCAAGTGCTCTTGTGATCCATAAGCAAGTAGGTATCAATAAAGACTCACATTAGCCACCACAAAAACCGTCATATACCTAGATACATAGAGGTTACTGTTCTAAATTAAGAAGCTGTGGCGCTTAAACATCCATTAACCAGAGTGAGGCTCAATGGCTTAACCGCACGGCACCACCACCCAAGAACCCTTCTTCCCAGTGATCGACCTTTGGCTGCAGGGATCTATGGCTTACAACTGTCAGCACAGCCCCGGCTTGTACGTCACTCGGCTGTGAGTTGTTTCGTCATGGGCACAAGTCAGCGAGAATAGAATAAATATGCCCTTATTGAGTATCTAATAAAAAGGACTTGTTACCTAAGCTGAAGGCTGCCTCAAAATAACGATACCTAACTAGTCAAGCTGCATAATTGTTGTATTCCCAAGTATTTCCCCTCTTGTTTTTTCGACGCTCTCATCTTCACTCTTTTGCTTCACTCGTTTGGCAATTTTTCTTACGACCACGCAAATAGAACAGACAGTCTACCCGTTGGGCCCACAGCTTCCACGCGTAAGGCAGTCGCCCAATCAGGAGAGAGCCTCCACGCAATCCAGACCAGTCCTTTCGTCCCTGGCGACCCTTGAAACAACCCGCTCAAGGCTACCTAACCCGTTGAGCTGAAGTTCAGGACTTTGGATTCTGACCAGCCACCTAAGCTTGACCTAGCGCGAGGGATACATTTTCTGGTTCAATATCTTTCGCTCTGGATCGACAAAGGATTCATTTCACATACACTCACGCATTGTTGTCAATAACGATAAGGGCTTGGATCATTCGCCGAGTTACAAAACACCGATTCTTGATCTGTGACGCCGTCTCGACCCTCTGAAACAGCTTGTCGCAGTTGTATCCCCTTTCTTTGCCGCTTTGCGGCTTACTCCCATCAACTGCCTACGTAACCTCGTCCCCGTTACTCGAACGAGAATCTCTTGCATTCGTCAACTATGGCTTCGCACGACTACTACAGCGGTGGCAGTCAACAGGCTCCTTATGGCGCCGGCCCCAACGCTTCTCCCTACTACCAGAATCACGATACCCCTTCGCCGCATTCTACACCAGCACCCCCATACGAGCCTAACTCGTACAACTCACACTATGCTCCCGACACCTCGATCTATCCTGCCGATACTGCCGCGCATATCGTCCCGACCAAGCAAACACCATACTCGCCAAACGATATACAATATCCTCCAGCGGGCACTTATGCTAGCCCTTCAGGTCAGAGCTCAAGCCATAACCAGCCTGGCCAAACTGGTCAGTCTCCTTTCGACACCGTCTTTGACGATCATATGTACCCGGCAAACTCGAACACCGGACCGACTCCGAGCTCCAGTACGGCTGACATTGGCCAACAAGGCTTCTATCAAGATACAAGCTATGCTGGAGGGGCTGCCGCTGCGCAACCTTACGGCCAGGAAGACATTCCACTTCAAGACCGGACCGCTAAAAATGACGATCCCGAGATGAATGATCATATCTATGACGCCCCTGGACGACCTAAGAAGAAGGGCAAGAAGGGCAAGGTTCGCTTGGGCGAATTGGGTATGATCGGTGCCAACAAGAAGAGGATACCTTGGGTTGTCTATATCTTTTCTGTTGTCCAAGTCGCCGTCTTTATCGCCGAAATAGCAAGAATGGGTAAGATGTGAAGACTGATGCAGGGAGAAAACTGTCAGCTGACTCGTTCACAGGCGTGTTAACAGGAACTCCTATTGCGATCAAACCGCAATTCAACGTATTTATCGGCCCATCTCCCGGTTTACTGATCAACATGGGCGCACGTTATGCCCCCTGCATGCGCAACGTGAAGGGTATCCAAAGTGTGGACAAGAATGCGAACGGCGCCGTTCTACCTGGTCTACTTTGTCCCAATGCTACCACAGACGACAGTTTCTGCCCTCTCCATGTGGTCTGCGGTTTCGGAGGTGACGTTCCAGATCCTAAGTTTAATGGTGATATCAACCAGAGTCCGGAGCCCAACCAGTGGTACCGATTCATCACCTCAATTTTCATGCACGCCGGTCTGATTCACATCATATTCAACCTTCTTCTGCAGCTTACCATTGCGAAAGAGATGGAGATGGCCATCGGGCCAGTGCGGTTCCTACTCGTTTACATGAGTGCTGGGATTTTCGGCAACATCATGGGTGGAAACTATGCGCCGCCAGGACAGCCATCTGTGGGTGCCTCTGGTGCCCTCTTTGGTATCATTGCATTGGTCCTCCTCGATCTTCTGTACTCATGGAAGGACAGACGCAACCCTGTCAAAGACCTTCTTTTCATCATTCTTGATATGGTAATCGCATTTGTCCTGGGACTTCTTCCCGGCTTGGACAACTTTGTCCATATTGGCGGTTTTCTCATGGGACTCTCTCTTGGCGTCTGTGTCCTGCACTCGCCCAACTCACTGCGACGGCGGATGGGCCAAGAGTTGACGTACGCAGCCGTTTCTCCCCAGACTGGTGAGACGCCCCCTCACTTTTTCAAGAACCCTGTCGGTTTCTTCAAGGGTCGCAAGCCACTCTGGTGGGCTTGGTGGCTGGTTCGAGCTGCCTTCCTCGTCATGATCATTGTCGTTTTCATTGTTCTCCTGAACAACTTTTACAAGTATCACGACACCTGTGATTGGTGCAAGTATCTCAATTGCCTGGTAAGTTTCTCATCACTACTGCTCAAGAAGACAAAGTCACTAACCTCCAACAGCCCATCAACGATTGGTGCGATTGGGGATCTTTTGAGCATCTTAAGGAGCCCAAGAGTTCTTCTTCGTCATAAGATGGTAATGAATGGGGGCTGGGTCGGCAGAGATCTACTAAAATCGCATGACATTGAATTGTGCGCAGCTTTAGAAAGCAGCCTACACCTTAATAAGCAATTTTATTCATTGCAAAGCTCGACGCCATTGGACATAGCAGTTACATCATGCTCTTTCACTGGAAACACTACAGGGATGTTGGAGAATGCTTCCTCTTGCTTTCTTGATGTCGATTAATGAAGAAATGATTTATCCAGCGTCACCGTGTGCTTGAACGTGATACTAGGGTCTTACCGGCAACTCTCGGAATGAGTGGTGTGAATGTGGCTTACTGACAACCATCAGCGAGTTGTGCAGTCCTGCAGGCTGTTGCTGCTGGCAGATCATGCATTTGCCCAACACACTACACTTGTGCATGGACATGAGACATGGGGTCAGCGATACTCTTACATGATATTGCAGCTCTTGGCTGTATACAAGCCCAACCAACATCGCACAATGTCACGCGATACCCCGCAAGTCAGCAATATTGTAACCCAAGGAATGATATGCCCGACAACTTCACGGTGCTATAAATGCTATAGCACTTCCTTCCTGTTGCTCCTTTGTGAACACAAGTTCTTCCTCGCCGTCTGTGCAAACATTCTCACACGTGGAGCCCTGGTTCCATGAAGATGGCTCCTTTGAAACATGCTGTTGACCCCCTTTTGTCTGAATGAGTAAGTTCTTTCGCTACTTGATCCTTTTTAACCCATTTTGGGTGAGATGATGAATTCTTTTTATGCATGGCTTAACTGATCCCCCAAGACGGAGTACGGATGCTTATAGAATGGATGTCTGAATGTGTTCTTCCCCCAGTTTTGCAATCTACTATCAGCCCATGTTAGCGAGCAAACCATGAACTGACAGGAAGAATAGATGTCATGAAATTCTCTAGACGACTGTCACGTCGAGGTATTAGTATCACGTGGTACCCTTCAGGATAGTGTGTTCAGCAATCATCTTTGCAGCTGAATTGGTAGTGCAGTCGTTGACAGATACGTCGAGTCCGATGTCAGTCTTTCCATGGAGCTGTCATATGTGCACGACCAAGAGCCGTTTTTGTTCGAAAACACAATTACCTAGGAAGCTGCCATGTATCTGAGAGGTGCGGATTTTCGGCATGACTCAATCTCCGGCCTGTGTGGAAACGCTTTCGCAGGCATTTCTCGCAACATGAATACCTAGGTACCTAAGGCCTTGTAAATGCTCCTTTATTTTAGCCATAAGGTGACATGTTAAAATCAAGTGGTAGTTCACAACAGATCATTGTGTCACTAACAGCCGTGGACCGCGGTTGACCCTGACATTGCATCTTTCAGTAGACGATCCACAACCGTAAACCTGTACAAGAGGTTTAGTTAAGAAGGTGGCATGTTTGATCTACGTAATGGTGAACGGATGAGTTCGCCAGTTCTGGTAGTCATACATCTCGGCATTTTTGAACAGCCGTAATCAGGTAGCTAGCCACCATAGAAGAGTTTAGCGTATCGATAACTTCTACGAGGCTGTACACGCAGGGGGCCTCTGAACATAAAACGTCCCATCATCTATAGAGTCTCGATGTAAGGGGTCCAGAAACCTTTACGCAGTTGATCTGGCTGATCAATGGCCTAGGGTAGGTAAGTTCTCACACCCGAAGCTATAGGTCGATGTATGACGCCTGTTCACGTGATCGCGGCGAGTAAGTGGGGTCAGTCACGTCACGACTAACACGGGTCGCGCTACGCGGTCGCTATCAATTAAAGTCGTGTCGTCAAACCCATTAGAAATCTCCCCTGTGAGAGTCTCCCCTCCAACCGTTTAGTGTCAACAATCACAATCCACCAAAGACGTTGTCAAATACTCTTCACTCTCCTTTCCGTGGATGAATACGTGATTGTATAACAGTTTGCTTGTCTTTTTCTCTACTTACGTCTCTTGTTCTTTCTTCGTGTCTCGCATTCGCCATCCTCAGTCACCATGGCCAGTGCAGTTCTTCCTCAGAAACGAGTTCTGGGCGAGAGCCACACTCGCCAGAACATCACATCGTCTCCCTCCTCAACGAAGAAGCGCAAAGTAGATGCGATACCGTCATCACCGGCTGCCACCCGAGCTCCCAGCTCGCAGCATGACCATCGATCCAAAATGACATCCACTCAGCCCAAGAGTGCTTTTGAATCAGAAGTCCTCGAAAAGCTCAGCCAGGACTTGTCGGACCGCAAACGTAACAACACTGAGAAAGACCAGGCATGGGATAGACCGCCTGTAGTTGACTTCGTACCGGAGCGTGACAGCCTCTGCTTTCAGTCTATTGAAGCTGAGGAGGGTACATTACACGGTGGCCGGGCTACCGTCAAGCTGTTTGGTGTTAATGAAGCAGGAAACTCAGTCATGCTGCATGTAACTGATTTCAAACATTACCTATACGTTCCCGCACCTGTCAACTTCCAACCACAAGACTGTGCAGCCTTCAAGGCATACCTAGAGACTCAGGTCGCTCAACATCAGCCGACTATCCACTCAGTCGCCTTTGCTATGAGAGAGAACATTTACGGATTCCAAGGGAATCAATCGAAACCCTACCTCAAGGTTACCGTGACAGATCCCAAATTCATCAACAAAGTCCGAACAACGATTCAAAGTGGTAATGCAAACTGGAAAGGCATGTGGAGGAACGATGGCGAAATTCAGACTTTTGACAACCTGCAATTTCTACTACGTTTCATGGTTGACTGCAAGGTAAGAGAAATGCGACATAACGGCCGCATGATCTAATATCCACCCAGGTCCGAGGAATGTCGTGGGTTGAAGCTCCCGCTAAGACATACAAAATCATCCCCGATCATGTTCGCCAATCCAACTGTCAAATCGAAGCTGAAGTTAGCTACCTCGATCTCATAGCACACGAACCCGTCGGCGAATGGTCAAAGATGGCACCATTACGTATTCTGTCTTTCGATATTGAATGTGCCGGTCGTAAGGGTATTTTTCCTGAAGCAAACCAGGATCCCGTCATCCAGATCGCAAATATTGTTACGCAATATGGAGAAAAGAAGCCATTCGTCAGAAACGTGTTCTGTCTGCAAGAGACGAGCTCTATTGTGGCAACTCAGATTCTTGAGTATGAAAAGGAGGAGAAAATGCTGAGTGACTGGCAAAAGTTCCTTATACGTGCGGATCCTGATATCATCACCGGCTACAATATTTCCAACTTCGATTTCCCATATTTACTAGACCGAGCGAAACATCTCAAGGTACCTGGTTTCGAATACTGGACTCGAATCCCTAGCATGCAATCCAAAGCCAAGGAGACGAATTTCTCCAGCAAACAGATGGGCAACCGAGATACCAAAGCTACAAACACCAACGGTCGACTGCAATTGGATCTACTTCAACTGATCCAGCGTGATCATCACCTCAGAAGTTACACGCTGAACTCTGTGTGTGCCAATTTCCTTGGCGAGCAGAAGGAGGATGTCCACCATACAATGATCACAGAACTTTTCAACGGTACACCCGAGTCTCGAAGACGTTTGGCGCTGTACTGCCTGAAAGATGCCTACCTCCCACAAAGGCTGATGGATAAACTCTCTTGCTTGGAAAATTACACTGAAATGGCAAGAGTCACAGGAGTGCCTTTCAACTTCTTATTATCTCGAGGTCAGCAAGTCAAGTTCATCAGCCAGTTGTTCCGAAAAGCACTAGAGCAGAAACTTGTCATTCCCAATCTCAAGTCAGAGACTTCTGATGAACAGTATGAAGGAGCTACAGTCATTGAGCCAACCCGAGGTTACTACGATGTTCCAATCGCCACGCTGGATTTCGCCTCTCTATACCCTAGTATCATGCAAGCGCACAACCTTTGCTATACTACCCTGGTCAGTAAGAAGGCGATTGAAGCCTTCAATCTCCAGAAAGACGAGGACTACATCGTCACACCGAATGGAGACACTTTTGTAACAATCAAGCAACGCAAGGGCTTATTGGCACAAATTCTTGAGGAACTTCTCGCGGCCCGTAAACAGGCCAAGCGTGAGTTGGCGGTTGAGACAGATCCGTTCAAGAAGGCTGTGTTGAATGGTCGACAACTGGCTTTGAAAATCAGCGCGAACAGTGTGTACGGTTTGACTGGTGCTACAACAGGCAAACTTCCATGTCTCGAAATTGCCAGTAGTACAACAAGTTTTGGCCGAAAGATGATTGAGAAGACCAAGGAAGAGGTGGAAAACCGTTACAATATAGCAAACGGATATTCTCACGACGCTCAGGTCATTTACGGTGATACTGATTCCGTTATGATTAAGTTTGGTACCAAAGACCTTCATGAGGCTATGAAGCTTGGTGAGGAAGCTTCGAAATACGTCTCGGAGAAATTCGTCAAACCCATCAAACTCGAGTTCGAAAAAGTCTACTTCCCATATCTGCTGATCAACAAGAAGCGATATGCTGGTCTATACTGGACAAAACCAGAGAAGTATGACAAGATGGACACAAAGGGTATTGAGACGGTGCGACGTGACAACTGTTTGTTGGTCCAGACGGTCATTGAAAAAGTATTGCGAATGATCTTGATCGACCAAGATGTTCAAGGTGCCCAAGAGTAAGTCGTTTCTCGAACGATGCTTCAGTATTTCTTTCTTTCTTTGATGTTATCAGACCTCATCAGGCAATGTGGGGGGAAAACGGAATGCTAATGGTAAACTTTCTAGATACGTCAAAGAGACGATTGCCGATCTGCTGCAAAACAAGGTCGACATGTCGAAATTGGTCATCACAAAGGCTCTTACAAAGGACGATTATGCCGCAAAGCAAGCGCACGTCGAGCTGGCGCAACGCATGAAGAAGCGAGATGCAGGCTCGGCACCGGGACTCGGTGACCGAGTGGCCTACGTCATGGTCCGAGGCCCAGCTGGCGCCAAAAACTTCGAGAAGTCGGAGGACCCCATTTACGTGCTTGAGCACAACGTGCCGATAGATACCCGGTATTACCTGGATAACCAACTAGCTAAGCCACTCGGCCGTATCTTTGAGCCGATTCTCGGTGAGACCAAGGCACGCTCTCTACTTACAGGAGATCATACCCGCACCATCTCGGTTGCAGCTCCCACTGTTGGAGGTCTCATGAAGTTTGCCAAGAAGACACAAACATGCATGGGCTGCAAAAAACCTCTGACAGGGAAAGAAGAGTCACAGGGGGCGGTGTGCTCTAATTGCGCACCTCGCGTTGGTGAGCTTTACAAGAAGACGCTTGATCGCGTGTCAGATTTGGAGGTGCGCTTCGGGCGACTATGGACCCAGTGCCAGCGCTGTCAGGGCAGCATGCACTGCGAGGTTATCTGCAGTAGTAAAGATTGCCCCATTTTCTATATGCGCATGAAAGCTAAAAAGGATCTGGAGGATGCTGGACGCGAGCTTTCACGTTTCGACGCTGATCAGGCCGCTATATGGTGAGAGTGTTGTTTCTCCTGACATCTACACCTATTCCACATTCGCAGTTGTCACCTGTTATTTTTATTGTCTTTTATGTCTGTTGAATCACTGGGGAGGGACCTTAAGCATCTCTTTCTGGGTGTGGGTGGGAAGATGTGGAGGGTCCTGCTGAGCTGTAATGGAAGAGATATGTTATAAATCACGGCTAGACACAGACATATTGTATGTATAGGCGCAGGTACGAGTTTGGTATTGTTTGTACTCGTATTATGTAGGTAAGGCGTTTTGGAGGCTGGGGCTGCGGGTTCGACGTTGCTGCAGATATCACTGCATATATCTAAGACAGAATAAAGTATACAGCATTGGACATGAAGGCGTTCGAGACTTTGCTTTCCCTTACAAACAGCAATTACCAAGTGTTTCTACAAAACAGCATGGAGTGCTTAAAGCCTTGCAACGTAGCAATGGCAACAAAGAAATATTGGGAGATTTCAATCACAATGCATGGGTTGGAAGCGTAGAATAGCATAAGTCTAAGTGATGCTGTCTAATAACGGCGAGAAAGAAGAGAGACACGAATGGCATGATGTTTATTAAATCTTGTGTTCTGGGCTTCTGAGCGGTCAACCCCCCCGAAGCATATCGAGGTTCACTGGGAGCTTCTCCGCGGGATGAACCCTGACCGTCAGTTGGGGCAGACCGAAGGTGCTGAACAAAGATTTTGGCAATGGTGAAACCTACAGAGACAAGCAATGATCGGAAAGAAGAGGAGGCCGCGGAACATGTCGGAATGGCTGGATAGTCCAGAGCCCAAGGGTAATGGGGGGTGGTGCTGAAGCCTAAAGGGGGGTATCATAAGTCATGATGAGCTGGAAGTTGGGGGCAATTCATGAGGAAACAGATAGAACAGATTCATGATGAATGTGGCCAGTGCTTAATCCTAGGGCTATAGTCGATTCTCAGTGGTTCGGTGTTGAAGTCCGGTAATTTTGACAGCTCCTTGAAGTTTTCGGAGGACACCCGAAGCATCTGGTCTCATGCTTTCTCATGGAGATGTATGTCCGGATGGGTCAACCAGGTCCGTAAACGGCGGCGGACGGCTAAACGTTCACGATCAAGACCAAAAATTGTTGTTGTCGGGAGCGAGGCACAGTAGTCTCGGTCAAAAGCATGGCGAGGGATGAAACGGAAGCTAAAGTCTTCTAATCGGTCCGGGGAGACATGCTCTGACAATTTGACAGGCGCTTCACTGATGAATTAGAGAATGCTGTGACAGGACAGGCTCCCCCAGATTATTTTATCCCAGTATCCCCGCCACTGAGTGAATTGTAGAGTGCCAGTAGTTATTGCGTTCGGAAAGGATTTCGGCAACGTATGATGGTCTGGGGCTGCTTATGTTGTGATTTGATAGATATTTTTCCAACATTGGTTTATCAAGAGCGCCATTGGTCGTAGCAAGAGTTGATGTCAATTCATTCTTCAAACAAGATGACAAGGCGGCCAATAAGAAGGTCTTGATAATATAGAGACTAGGTAGGTACGGATAGGTATGTAACAGTTACAGTTCAGGGTCCAGGGAGTGTCGATATGTGCTGCGCGTCAATGGGGCCACCGCGAATATCACTGACAATAACTGAACAAGAGGACAAGGATAATTATCCCGGCGCATGCTGTATTTCCATGTTGGCTGGGTCGGAGGAAGACGCCGGTGACGGGACAAGGGTAAGATGCAACGGTATGAGCTATTCCCGCATTCTGAGTTGTCGCTGATTCGATAGAAGGCAAAATATATTTCCTTTTCTAGATATAAAGAAGAAGTTTGGCTTGGGAATTGGTAATGGATTGATGGATTTGACGCGCTTGGTCAGGCTAAAGTCCCGGGAACCTGGCCTGGCTGATGCATCTACACACACGCGACACAGGACTTTTTAATGTTAATATTTAGGTTAATTAATTAGCAGTGTGGTGGGCTTGGGGATGAGGCACTTTTTTTCTCATTCCGCTAGACACACAGATCACCTCGCAAACAAAAAATATCCTGGAGTCGTCCTTTGAGCGTGGGATGCAGCAAGGGACCTACCGTGATTATATGTCGTGTGGGGTTATTTGTTAGCTGAGAAGGTCCATGCTTACCTGGGGATATACTGAGAGTAGTGCAACAGTCAGGCCAGCTCAGTTTGGCGCTGAGTATGAATTACAATGATGAATAAAAGGCATTGATGAACGGATAAACGTCGATGATGACTTCACGCAAGCCAAGATAAGATGTGCATGCAATCTACAGTAGTAGTACCCCCACCACGCAAGCCTCAGAGCGACGGAGGCAAGCGTGGAGGTGAAGAGCTGTATAGAACGAATGGAGGGGATCTGATAATGGATTGGAATAATGGGCGTTGGCTAATAGGAACGGTATCATGAATAATGAATGGCTGAAAACATGGCGCCTTTGATCTTTACTACAGAGGGCATGGTACGACGGCAGCCAGGACCTACATTGCCGGAGTGAACGAGCGAATATCGGAGGTGCCCATGAGACTGGGAGGCTAATAAGGTACCCGTATGCGCGCGACATATGAGAGACCGAGATCCATTGGCCAGATGGTGGGGAAGAAACGGAGTTTGTACGGAGGAGCTAACTCACGGCAGCTGTAAAGACCCTGGTGTAGTAGTAATAGATTAGTGCTCTCTCTCACATGTAAGTTGCTAAGGTGAGGCATGAATCTCATGTGGTTATTTGAAAGCTCCTATTACCTTGGATGGCAGATGGAAACGATAACATGTGTTTCGTCTATGTCTCCCGCATACCAATTCCTCAACTTGCAAGACCACCACCCAACTCCAGACGACCAGACATCATGGGGAAAATTGGAACCCCCCCAAGGGTGTGTGATGAGGCTCCTTGTCGATGTCGATGTGGGGTGTAACGCTAGACTGGGGTTTATCGGGAACGACAGAGATTAGGGTGTGTCTTGTCACTCGATTAGATGGGATAATGGCAACGCGATTGCCTATCGAGTGAGCTTTTTTCTGACTCCCGTCCTTTATCTCTGAACACGGAAGACAAGGTACTTTGCAATTGTCGCATGTTTGTGTGCCGTGCCGTGCGTGCTAAGCTGAGCTCATGTAGTGCCTAATGCATCCCGTCCTGGCATCGGTCTTGTATCGGATGCGGACGCGGACCTCGATGCCATGACGGAAAGAGTGATGGAGCGAGCCAAGCGACCATCTCTTACCATTCTTTTGCAGTCCTCGATAACCATATAAACCTCGCCCTCCCGTCGCCTTTCAAGACGCTTTCCCTCCCTCCTTATCTCACATTCACACGTCTCGAAAAGTGTATCGAACCTCTTCGCAATCTTGCTCCTAGGAGGAATCTATTTCTCAATCACCACTTTCGATACAAACATCCCAAATGCAGCTCAACACCATGTCTCACCTTCCCCAAGAGCCAGAGTTCGAGCAGGCTTATGGTGGTAGGTAACCTATTATGTGCATTAATGAGAACATAAACCCTAACTTGCAATCTCTAGAGCTCGCCTCTGCCCTCGAGAACAGCTCCCTCTTCAACGAGCACCCCGAGTATCGTACTGCCCTTGCTGTGGCCGCCATCCCTGAGCGTGTCATCCAGTTCCGTGTCGTCTGGAATGACGATAAGGGTAACCTCCAGGTCAACCGCGGTTACCGCGTCCAGTTCAACGGTGCCCTTGGCCCCTACAAGGGCGGTCTTCGATTCCACCCCAGCGTCAACCTGTCCATTCTCAAGTTCCTTGGATTCGAGCAAATCTTCAAGAATGCCCTGACTGGCCGTAAGTGACCTCATCGCCGCGCTTGTCTGGTCCCTGCATATTGCGGGGCGATGGAATTGGCACAAGTGAATAAACCAGACTCGCTAACATTGTTCTAGTCAACATGGGTGGTGGTAAGGGTGGTGCCGACTTCGACCCGAAGGGCAAGTCTGATGCCGAGATTCGACGATTTTGCCAGGCTTTCATGACTGAGCTGTCCAAGCACATTGGTGCTGAGACTGATGTCCCTGCTGGTGACATCGGTGTCGGCGGCCGAGAGATCGGTTACCTCTTTGGCGCCTACCGCAAGCTTCGCAACCGTTGGGAGGGCGTCCTCACTGGAAAGGGTCTTTCATGGGGTGGTAGCTTGATCCGACCTGAGGCTACTGGTTACGGTCTCGTCTACTATGTCGAGTACATGCTCAAGCACGCCAACCGTGGCACCTTCGAGGGCAAGCGTGTTGCTCTCTCCGGCTCCGGAAACGTCGCCCAATACGCTGCTCTCAAGATCATCGAGCTCGGTGGCTCCGTTGTCTCTCTTTCCGACTCCAAGGGTGCTCTCGTCGCCAAGGAGGGTTCTTCCTTCACACCCGAGCAAATTCACAACATTGCTGCCCTCAAGATCAAGCACCAAGCCCTGACCACTTTCGAGCACGATGGGCAGTTCACATGGATTGAAGGTGCCCGTCCTTGGGTCCATGTTGGCAAGGTCGACATTGCCCTCCCCAGTGCTACTCAGAACGAGGTCAGCAAGGAGGAGGCCCAGGCTCTTGTTGACGCTGGCGCCTTCATCGTCGCTGAGGGTTCCAACATGGGCTGCACTGCTGAGGCTATTGATGTCTTCGAGGCCCACCGCAAGGAGAAGGGTGCTGATGCTCTCTGGTACGCCCCTGGCAAGGCCTCCAACTGTGGCGGTGTCGCTGTTTCAGGCCTTGAGATGGCTCAGAACAGCCAGCGTATCCAGTGGACCGAGAAGGAGGTTGATGACCGCCTCAAGGCCATTATGAAGGACGCCTTTGTCGCCGGTCTCGAGACTGCTCAGAAGTACGTTGAGGCCAAGGAGGGTGAGCTTCCCAGCTTGATTGCTGGTAGCAACATCGCCGGCTTCATCAAGGTTGCCGAGGCCATGCACGACCAGGGTGATTGGTTCTAAATGGACAGTTAAGGATGCCTGGAGCGAGATAAGAGACCTACCAGAGAGACCGCAATACCCGAGCTGGGCTCACATCAAGGCTCTCTGATCTTGTCATCATGATTATCTCGTCCAATGTGACCTATTTCTGCACGAAAAGGAGTTTCATTCTTGGCTACTATCAGGGCATGCATACTGTTGGGCGTTGGCGGGGTTTACTTTTGTTTTTCTTCACGATAGACGTGGGCCTGGATCTTATATAGCTTTTTTCACCTGTTTCCTTTTACTTTTTCTCCTTTCCAGCCCGATAGAACGAGGAATGAAACAAAATACTTTTGATTCAAAGTTAATGAGAGCGCTGTGATATATGTTTGGTTAACTTGTTTGCATCTACCTTAGAAGAGAATAAGCTTGATCCTTTCAAAAACGTTTAAATCTTAATCGTTGTCATTGGACAATGATTCTATTTCACTGAATGATAGTTTGAGGGGCATTATGTAGTTTAGTAAAGAGACCCTGTTTCTTTCAATGTGGTGTAAATTTCTTTGGTATCGTGTGCTGCGCTTCAATGCGATCCAAGATCTCACGTATTTCCAGTGAAGTTCATTCATAGCCGTCCCCACTTCGGCATGTAACATTAAGTAGCCAAGGATCTGGGACAGAATGGCTTCGGCGTTTCCCAGGTAGTCTAGTCTGGGTAAATTTATGGTTCCTGATTGTTCACTTGTGGAACCTCGGTTGATGGTGTTACCGCGGGGAAGTGTTACCTCCGTAAAAGCTCCTGAGGCATCGGATCTTATATATCCCCTTCGTTCTAGTTGTAAGTCAGATATGATTCCTTCAGCCTTACTTGATGTAATTGAAGGCCTTGGTTTGACCCTATTGCTGCATACTTAATCTCATCTTACCTTCAATATCGCCTACCATGGTGCAGCATCCTCCTTTGACTGGCATCAAGGTGCTAGAATTCGCTGGTCTTGCTCCTGGTGAGTACACCAAAGACAAATGAAAGAGCAAAGTTGATGAACCGATTCTCTTTGAAGGACCTTATGCTGGCATGTTGCTCGCTGACGCAGGTGCCTCGGTTCTCCGCATAGACCGTGCTCGACCCGACGCATCTGCTCCTACAGAAGACATGCTAGCCCGGCATAAATCCTCCATATCCGTGGATCTCAAATCAGAGCAGGGTGTTGCGCTTATAAGGCGCCTCGTTGCCGAGGCCGATGTCCTCATTGACCCTTTTCGTCCAGGCGTACTCGAGAAACTGTCTCTGGGTCCGGATGAGCTGTGCCGTATTAACCCAAGTCTTATATATGGCCGCATGACTGGCTTCCGTCGTGATGGAAAATATGCACTAATGGCAGGCCACGATATTAACTATCTTGCCGTTTCAGGTACACTGGGAATGCTGGGCAGAGATGGCGAGAAGCCACATCCGCCATGGAACATTCTGGCCGACTTTGCGGGTGGAGGAGCAATGCTATTCGAAGGTATCTTGATGGCTATCATCTCAAGACAATCTTCTGGCCGCGGACAAGTTGTCGAGGCAAACATGGTAGATGGAAGCTCATATCTGACCACTTTTCCTCGAATGGCGCTCAAGACGATAGTGGGCAACAGTGGCCGAGGAAACAATTTGCTCGATGGAGGTGCTCCCTTTTACGACACTTACGAGACATCGGATGGCAAATATGTCGCCGTCGGAGCTCTTGAACCGCAGTTCTTTGCCGTTCTTCTTCGCGGGCTCGAGATTGCTGGTCAAGGGTGGGAGGAAGATCAGCACAACAGAGATCGCTGGCCCGAGCTTCGGCATTTATTGGCAGATAAGTTTCGAAGTAAGACTCGTGCCCAGTGGGAACTAGTCTTCGATGGCACAGATGCGTGTTGCACCCCAGTGCTGGAGTATAGCGAACTAGAGGACGACCCCAAGCGGGAAGGTGACCAGAGACCGGCGGTGACCTTGCGGGAGACGCCGTGTCTTGCTGTGAAAGAGGGTGTAGGGCGTACAGACCCATCTCGGTTTGGACAAGGCCCAGGTGTGCCCGGAGACGGCTATAGAGCGAAGCTGCTGAAGCCTGGAGCAGGGGGGGAAGAAGTCTTGAGGAACTGGTTGGGATGGGAGAACGGAACCGAGTATGTACTGGAGCGGGGAGGATTCGTGCTCAAGGAGCTTTCCAAGCTGTGACATGTACTATGTATGAGCGCCGTATCTTATACAAGGCACCATTGGCTTGCGCCAATCACAGAAAGACCAGATAACTTGTGTATTAGGGCAGAGGCACCAAAGAGAGAGAGTTGCGTTGGATGCACACTCAGAAGGGCAATGATTATATATTCTACCTACAACAGGACCTCTCTACACAATTTACCGAGAACTAACAAGTAAGCTTGGTAGGAAGCACAAGCCAGTAGCTGTCCAGCCAACACAGTACCACCATTTGCTCCCGCTTCCTCGACAGCGCCCCAGGACGATTCCACGCCTGCAAACCCTGTCGCACGCAAGGGTCAAGCCATGCATCCCAAATAAGTCATTAAGCAGTCTACTCTAGGCCTCCCCCTGAAAAATGTGGTATCGAAAAATATAAATAAACTGATGCTCAGGACGTCATGAGAAGAGGTCGGGAGACGACTGCTGGGTAGTTATCCCCCTGGGGCGTTTGATTCGTAGGTGGAGAAGCTGCAAAAGGGCTCAGTCTGACCCCGATGCTGAGCAGTGAAGTCATGATAAGAGTCTTTGTCCATCGCCACATCACTGCACTTGACTGACGATCTCACTAGCCTTCGAGAGAGACTCAACCATCTGCTGGCACTCTTTTCTCCGTCGGATTGTGAAGTCACTCTCTTTCAGAAGGTCATCCAATGTGTCGGTTCGGTACATGTTCTCCAAGAGCTCTCGTTGCATTTCGTCCTTGGTAAACCTATAGCTGATATTAGACAACTTGAGGGAATCTCTGGCCGCGGAACACTTACTGCACAAGATTCAGCATGACAGCCTTGGGGACCATGTCAATCATGGTTCGCTTGACAATATTATAGTAAGAGGAGATGAGAAGCTCTGTACAATCATTAGTATTATATCATAGAAGCCAAACGATTCATCTAAACGCACTGATAACCTCAACCTCGATGTTCTCGCGTTCTGACAGGGTACCAGAAGCCTTGAGAGTGGGTGGAGGAGCTTCCATAGCGGCGGCCTTTTTCTTGTTCTTGGCCGCGAAGAAGCTACCAAAAAAGCCCGAGTTACCGGCGCTATCGGCATCGGGGACTGTTGGGCTGGCAGCCCGGGGGGTTGATGCAAGTGGCTTGCCAGTCTTGGGGTCAACCTGAACAGGCTTGCTGGGGTTGTATCGCTCATTCACCATTGCCATTGCCTGATATATCAGTTTAGAGCCATTTCAAGTAAGCTCAAGATCGAATAACTTACTCGGTGACCGTTCAAAAAGTCGGGGTGGCCTGTGTTGACATAGCATGACTCCATAGCAACCAAATCTCTGACAAGCTTGTTGGTAGGTTCCATAGCCTTCTTGAAAAAAGCAATTACTACGCCATGCATCTTTTCCTTCAGTTGAGGGTATCGGCGGTAAAGCTGCTTGGCAAGAAGCTGTGACAAAATTCGAACAAGTTCATCGTATACTAGAGAAACACACTTCAAGCTGGGATCTTCCAGTCGCTTGATCTGCTGTTTCACAATCAATTCGAAGGCGGTAGTACCAACAAAGAGCGCTGGAGAAGATCCAGAAGAGTTATAGAGGATGGTACGGATGTCGACATCCTTGACAACATCAAATGGGTCAATGGCCTTGACACCATTCGAGTAAAGCTCGTGGAAGACAAAGCTGATACGAGCACCTCCCGAAAGCTCAGTGCTGGACAGCTCAGTGTTGTTACCATCCAGAACTGTGCGCCACTCATTGGTGAACTCGGTGATAATATTCAGAACGATGTTGGCGCTATTGCCGAGCATAGAAGGGCCGAGGCTTTCCAGCTCAGCCGAGTACTTTTGAAGCGAACTGCTGATGCGGGCCTTGATGTCAGGCAGGGTCTGTTTGATGTGCATCATGAGAATGAGATTAAGTTTGCGCGCGAGATAAGGAGTTCCACAGTATGAGCTCTTGTTTCGGTAAGCCTTATGGTTTTCGAAAAAGTTCTTCTCAGCCTCGAGCGCCTGGTTGATGGCCTTTCGGTTATCAATATCTCGTTGGCCTCGATTCACAACGGGGACGTAGCCCAGCCGAAGAGGAATGACACGGTTCGACAGAATATCGATGACATCGGTTCCCTCATCCATCAGATCAACCTTGGTCAAGACTCCGATCGTCCTCTGACCTTCAGGGTCAACCTCTCGTGCCAGCTTGAGACCGTCCGAGTTGGCCAAATCCTGGTTGGCGGCAGTGACTGCAAGTATGATGGCGTTGGACTTGCCAATATGTTTAAGAACCATCTCCCTGATCTGTCGTTCGATATCGCGGGGCTGGTCTCCGACTGGGACCTTGGTAAGGCCGGGCAAATCGACCAGGGTCAGAGTGAGGACGTTGGGCGAGTAGATACGAAGGTTGATGGGAGCGGGGGAGATGCCGGCATTTCGTCCAACCTTGGCTTCTGTCTCTCTCTCGATCTCGTCTCGAATCTTGGAGAAGTCGTAGAACTTCTGTCCAGGGGCATGAAGGAACTCTCCCCACTCATCGGCATTGGCCTGCTTATCGTTGGTGGTATCAACCTCCTCGGCCTTGACTCCATTGCTCTGGGGCGCGCGGTTGATGAGTTGAAGAACGAGGGGACGTCGGGTTACAATACCAGAGCCTCGGGGCAGGCTAAGAGGGGCGGTCAGTCTGATGGCGACCTAACATAGGCGGTATGCAGCAAACTCACAAGTCTCGACCGACAATATTCTCCAAAACTGAACTCTTTCCACTTGACTGACTTCCCACCACGGCGATCTGAGGCAAGTCGATAGGGTTGTTGACACCGACAGTCGCGAAAACATCCTGAAGCTTATTGACAAGTCTATCAATGGAAGTTAGAGGTAGGGTAGATTTGGAGGGTTGGCATCGTGACTAACTGGATCAGGGCGGGATCCGAAATGCCGCCCTGCGAAGCAAGGGTGCCGCTCATGTTCGTTGATTCTTCCAGCTTGAAACTGTGTACGCTTGAACGATGCGTAAAATCGAGCGAGTTGAAAACGATGGGTGGGGGAGGAGGGTTACTGGTTTATTTAACCTACGGAAAGCGGTCGAGGCAAAAGATAGCAGGAAACGTTGCGCAAGCTTGGAAAAGGGCACCACAGCAGCCCTGGTTGATCTGTAAGCTTTTCAAGCGTACAAGTCGTGAGAATGAACAGCGTTCGGGGTCTGAAGGTCGTTGTATATAAGTGATGGGTGGTGTTGCTAGAATAAAGGAGGGAACTCGCAGGACGACAGCGAGTTCACGAGCCTAACGGCACTAAGAATTGCGCGCCGCATTACGTCCTTACATTGTGCCACAACAGTGTGGCGCAGGAATTCCCAATCTCAGCTTTTATTGCCTTACATAACTGGTCCAAAAGCTTAGCGTTCCATCAATCATACTGCACGTGACGGCCCTGGATATCATTCTGGCCAACATGGAAGCTCAGAACTCTGTAGCCTGATGAACACGTCAGCCTGTGATGGCCCAAAAGATAAAAATGGTTGCCTTCCTTTAGGCGGCATACCTAAGAGACGCCATGACGATACTGTCATAACATGGTTTCAATGGTAGGTAGGTACTAAGCTTCTCCTGTTTATAGGCCCTCAGTATAGATGTTCAAATTCAAGGTACCTATTCATCTCACTTATCAAAGTTCCATCAAAAAGCGAAACAAAATGGACTTTGGGTTTAACATGTGTCTGATTCTATTCAGTCAAACCCAGGAGCGGTTCATTTGTTTTGTCAATCCTATTTTGTCGGTGCTTTACAGGTGTCTAAGGTACTTCAAGGACACTTGTACTATTAAACCCCTGTTCATACAATCAGTTTCTGTCTTTTGATGTCAATCTTCAGGCGGCGATAAAAACCCAATCAGCCATGCCTCAATTCTAATTTGTTATTTTGAAAAGAAAAAGGAGTTATCTCGAGGCCCTAACAGGGTATAGAGGAGGGATCATGTGCATGAAATACAGAAGTAGTGGAAGAGCTACAACTACAAGATGTCCGTCTTGTGCACGAGATCCATTGTAAGCTGGTACATAGATAGGTAGTTAGTGATGCAGTAGCTTGCTCGGGGACTGTCAGCATGGTGGTAGACTTTGTATTAGAGAATGCAGCAGAGGAGCAGTCAGAACATAAAAGTTTCTGGTCATCCACCCCCTTGAAGAAAGCACACTGTAAGACATCCCCGGGATTTCACATAGCCAGGCGCAGTCCAGGACTCGGGAGTATCTCTCATTTGCGGTGACGATACGATTTGAACGTCATCAGCTAAGGCTGCAGTGGTGTGGGGGTGACACTGCGTCTTAAGCCGAGACGCTAACTGACGGATGGGTGAGAAGTTCCATGAGGTCTTTGAGTTGGCTGTCAATAAGAGAATGCGTGCCTATATAATTAATTCTTTGGGGTACAAGAAAGAAAATTACTATCAAAAGTGATGGGATATTAAAATAGGTAGGAAACAGAGGCAATGCTGAATAGGCTATCTCGTCTCGCAAACCTCCACTCATTCCGCCCTCTGATCCATAATTCCCAATGTTTATGCCACTCAATGTCAGCCACAGTGACCGATTGTTCCAGGGGTAGACCCGGGGAGGTGTGCTGTACACCTCTGCTTGCTGGCTGTAGGAGAAGCATTCAAGGGTGTTCACGGCTCCTAATTAGTTAGCACCGGCGACAACAGGAGAGCTCTGCCATACCTCAACACATAGCACCATAACTGTGGACGTAGTCACCAAGACCACCATAATGATAGCTCTGATGATCTCGTTGATACTCATAAATATTGACATGAGTCGTATCTGGCTTACTCAAGCGACTCATTTATAAGAGACCAAGACGGCGGTTTCCTCCAGCATCCTCACCTCGTCACATGCACACCTACCTAGGTACCTTGCTAACTGACCACAGCTGCTAACCTGACCTACCTTACCTATCAAGCGCCACCACCTCCACCTCCCGCTTCCAACCACCATCCATTACATACACTACTAACCTTACATCACAATACCACGACTCTTCACATTCATCCTGCCTTTTGTCATCGTGCTCGCCTTCTCGTTGTTTCGTTATCTTGCCTGAGCACTGCCTTTTCTGGTCGGAGGCCAGTTTTCTACTAATCAAGCTACCCCCAGATTCCACCGCGGCAGGAAACCGCGGAGAGGCCGTCCTGGACTCCTCCGGCGAGCCATCGCACCCAAATCTACACGACACCACTCCCAGTGATCCAGACACGCCACATCTTCTCTCGAACTCTTCTAACACTACTGCTTCCGCCCATTCCTCCGCCGTCTCCCCGGCTAACGCAACCGCACCCCAACCCCATCGACAAAACCGGAATCAGACACAGACTGGCATCGCGAATATAGATTCTTCGGCTGCCAGATTTGAAGGACTTCCGGGTCAAGTACCGGCTCGGATACTCGGACGACGTCAACGCTCCCCGGCTCCTGACCGCCGTTTCGAACCGTCGACCGGCCAATCTTACACGCCAGACGGAAATCTTATCGCTGAGCCTAGAGCAAAGCGACGAAGAGGGAACGTCACCATGGGTGGCAGTGACATTCTTGATCCCCATAATGGTGCTCCTTTGGGAATATCTAATGGATCAAATGATGTGTTTTCAGGGGTGACAAACGGTAACAAGACTGCCATGAACGGGTCTTCAGCTCGAGATAAGAACACTTCGGTCATTAGAGGCAACGAACAATCCTCAAAGTACTTTGGCCATGATCGCGAGGAGGTAACCCGACTATTGATACAAGCGTTGTCAGACATGGGATATCGGACTGCCGCAGATAATGTGAGCCAAGAGAGTGGGTATGAATTGGAAAGTCCAACTGTAGCCGGCTTCAGATCCGCTGTTCTGACCGGGTCATGGCCCGTGGCAGAAGAGTTGCTTGCTGACGCTTCGTTGGAGACTGAAGGCCCAGGTAACGGCCTTGTATTGGCACCTGGCGCTGACCCCAACGCCATGAGGTTTTGGTTACGACAGCAGAAGTTTCTGGAGCTTCTGGAGCGGAAGGATACAAGTAAGGCCCTGATAGTACTTCGAAGCGAGTTGACACCGTTATCCCATGACACTGGTAAACTGCATTTCCTATCAGGTCTACTCATGTGTCGTTCGGTCGAGGATCTTATGGCAAAGGCTGAATGGGATGGTGCGAATGGCGAATCTCGAAAGCTGTTGCTCTCGGAGTTATCAAGTACGTATCCCGTCGAATTGTTTGGTTCCGTGCTGACATGAGAAGAATGCATATCACCGTCGGTCATGCTCCCTGAAAACCGCCTGGCAGTCCTTCTTGAGCAGGTTAAGCAGAGTCAGATCGACACCTGTCTATACCATACTGAAGCGTTATCGCCTTCGCTCTACTCAGACCACTTTTGTGACAGACGCAACTTCCCAACGGAGGTCGCATTGGAGCTTTCGAGTATGGGCGATGAGATTTGGCAAGTACAATTCTCCCATGACGGAACCAAGATAGCGGCGTGCGGCAGTAGTCCAGAAGTTATGATATGGGATACACGCACCTTCAAAGTTTTAGAGTCTCTCGACGGCCATGATGGCGGTGTCGGCAACATCGTTTTTAGCCCTGACGATTCCCTGATTCTCTGCTGCTCGAGAGACGGGCACGCAAGATTGTGGACTACGAGTGTGAGCTATCACCAAATCCTTGTTCTCATCCCCGAATGCAGCACTAACAGCGAGCTTAGGACGGGACTTTGATCAGGAAATTTCCCAAATTCGAGGAGCCTGTGAGCGGCTGCGTCTGGGCTCAGGACAGTCGGTCACTAGTTGTTGGAACGCTAGATCCTAATTACAGCCTTCGAACTCTGAACCTGGATACGAGTGAGCAGTACGAGTGGGGGGTAAAGCATAGAGTCCAGGACCTATGTGGATCGCCAGACGGTCGCTGGCTCGTGGCCGTGGACAATCAGCAGACAATACACGTCTATAACGCTGTTACACGAGAATTGGAGTTTGATATGGAACTTAAAGCCCGACCGACATCAGTCAACATCAGCCAAGACTCGCGTCATCTTCTTGTCAATAAGTGCGACGGTGAAGCTCAGCTCATTGACCTCTTGACGCGGAACTCGGTCCAGAAGTTTTTCGGTCACACAGGCGGTGACTATCTAATTCGATGTTCGTTTGGTGGAGCCAACGAGAGTTTTGTTCTAAGTGGTAGTGAAGATGGCAACATCGTTATATGGCATAAAAACACGGGTGCGGCAGTCGAACGCCTACATGGTCATCATCCCCGCTGCAATGCTGTTGCGTGGAATCCTACCGACTCGTATATGCTCGCATCAGCGGGAGATGATGGCCGAATAAAGATGTGAGTGTCCTTCAGAGTGTTATCTTGGAGACCCAACGAGTAAGTCAACAGCTAACACGAATCCCAGCTGGTCCAACAAAACGGTCAGCGGTGAATTAAGGGCTCGCCATAGTCAAGCAGGCAACGGCTGGACAGCAGAGGAACGATGAATACGGCATCGCCAAAGACTCCTGACGCATTCTAGTGACTTTTTTTTATGGCAGGAAGAACATGGTGGGCGTGCTTTGTGTTTGGCTTATAGAGTAGATGGAAGCGAATGTACGGAAGTATAACACCAAGATTATTTAGGCCGGCACAGCCATAATTATGATGGGCTGAGAAGAATAGGGGAGATAACCATGGATGCTCGGCGTTAGGTCTAGGTGGTGGCTGATGTGTAAAACGAGATGTCTGAATAATCTGTCAAGTGCCTCACCCTCCTGTATTCATGTAGGCAGACGCATGAATATGAAATCCCATCTTCACAATCCGTCTCCTTGCCGTTTCGACCTTGGTAGACTGGAGCGAGTGCCCTTTGTGTGCCGAAAACTTAACTTCTTGCGCTTGACCGGATAGATTGCGAAATCGTTCCTCACAACATATACTCAGCCAAACTAGCAGAAGAGAGTTGTGAGCCGCCGATTGCAAAGCGCGAGACAACTATACACACAGGACAGGCGGTGGTATCGGTACAACTGTTTGGAGTCATGAAGTTTATAGCATCCTGTAACTTGTGCTCAACCCCGACGTCGCTTGACCCCCAGCAAACTTGACGATTTGGAACAGCCATTGGCAGAGAATCAAAGTGTCAGCAACATGTGTAGCTCAAAGTGGAGCACAGTTTATGTCTTGTAATTTTGAGACCGCTGAAGAAGACAATTCCAACAAAGTGGTTACCTAAGTTGGTAGTCAAGGCGCGGTACATCGACTGCTATCAATGATGTGATCCGAACGAATTCTTACATTCACAACCAGCCAATAACATAGAACAAAGATATTAGGCAGATTGATTGGCCTCGTTATTTGCTACCTGCAGTTCCATAGATTCCTCTGGTATTCTAGCTTGCCTATAAAAGGCCCGGCTTCTTATTTGGATTCAGATAAATCAACTTGCATCTTATATCTCTTCAAAAGTCAGGATTTGGATTGGCCAGCTAAGCAAGAGGATGACAGACAAGAGACCCGTTCCTGTGATGACAGAGTGAAAGTAGCCGGATTAAAGCACGAATTGGCCAAGGTCTCATTCAGCCGATAGCTGATAGACAACGCCCAAGAGAAGCAAGAAACTCGGGGGCCTTTATCATGAACGACAAAAATGTTTGGCCATCTTTCTTACTCCCCAGGGGACGTCTCGTAAGACGTATGCGTAAATTGAAGAATCCTAAGCTCAAACATGAGAATTGAGTTCACTATCAACAGTGCCTGCATGAACTGACCTTGCGGTACTGGGACCAGGGCAGATAGATGATTGGGCTAGTGACCAGGTCAAGCACGGGACGACGGCACGCCATTAGTGCATTTGCAAAATCGATCTTGAATAGAAGCTGTGAGAATCGTAGTTCAGTAAATGACAGACCGGAAATACTCAGGGACTCGACACGGCACTGAACCATAGCTGGCACTTAATAGCCTGTCGACGCGCAACAGCATCTGAGATACTGGGCTACACGTGCAGAAGTTTATGGATCTATCTGCATGTAGCTTGGGGTACTTAGATCAATGTATAATATCACACAGCACTTATCCGACTTCACACAAGGTCTCTGCAGCTATGGATAATATACGACGACTTCAGCTATAGGTTTGTCAAAGTGCTCGGCCAAGTACGATGCTATAGGCCTCACTGGTGGACTTTGAAGGGCGTATTGATTGGATATATGTTACCCAAGCACTCATCCCATCTACGTCAAGGGACTGACCAAAGAGGCGGCATCTAAAGTGAGAAGCAAATCAGAATAATTTGGATCTCCTATGGAATACATTTCTTGACCTCCAAACTGACAGATGAAAGAGCCTCTTGCAGACTTGGGAAAGATCAACTTACCCGAAGTTCTTCTCCGGAATTCATCTCAGAAGATAAGCTAATTATGCCTTAGTTACGAATCCAAATGAATCTCGCAGAGCTGCCGCCATCGATACATTTTAGACAGTAAAGCAAATCAACAACACTTCGCTTGATTCTACAAAGAATAACATTAATAACATATACAAAGTCATACAGTACCTAATCCCGATATGTGGACCTGTATTGACTTATCTTTTCGGTGCCATCGATGCTTCTCCTCCTTGGCTTCCTTTGAGCCCCTGTCGACACATGGTGAACCGTGCATTATAGAGCCATGCACGCACTCCGTGGAGACGCTAAGACCCTGACGGCTGTTCCCCCTGACGTTGAGGCATCCATGGTTCACGGACAACGTGGGCACCAAGACGGATGAAGAGCAAGACCGAGGTAGAAAGCAAGGGCCGAAGTGGAGGCAGAGTTGATTTTGTTGAGAGGCATCTGGACATCCTAGGAGAGGAAAGAATACTTTTTAGGACCTTAATCCTAAATGATAGAAAGACTTGGGTAAACTTGTGATGAGTTACGGTCAGCTTAGGATGAGTTTAGGACGAGTTTAGGATACCCTTTGCCGAGTTTATTTTGTTACCTTATTTCAAGGTCTGATGTTTTCTTGCTGAGGACATCGTAGCATCTGAATAGGTAAGGTAAGGAAGCTGAGCAAGTGTCAATCAAAGATGTTGTTGAGGCGGCAGCCTGTCTTTCAGCAGTAAGAAAGGGGTCATGGGGAGAAATCTTCTCGATTTTTTTACGTTCTGAACACTATCGCTAGGCACCGTGTCATCTAACGATGATACATGGAGGAATTGTCTCCTTCAAGAGGATGAAGAGAAAAAGCCCAGAGTGATGTCGATGCCACCTTGAGACCCCTGGAAATATCCCGACTGGATTTGATGTTTCCATAACCCATGTTTCCATAACCCCTGCTTAGTGGACCAGGAACGGCCGCCAGAGGGCTGGGCATTCGATTTTCACTGTATGTAATTGTGTTTACTGCTCCATGTCTGCTTACCTGGTATTGTACTATGCAACCTGATGCTCAGCCTGAAGGAACAGTCAGCACTATCAAAGAGTGAGGGCTATATTATTTCTATGTTAATGACTTTCACTACATTGTTGATCCTCCAACATTGAAGCTGAGTAGTGGACATGAACGCCAGTCTACCGTCGGAAATATTCCGTGTTGAGGATGCTTTGGTTCACCATACTACATCAGTGCAAATGCCTTGATGTTACCTTGGTAAAAGATTTGGAAATCGTGGCGGGATGGGCCGGCGCCGCGTGTAAAATGGGCGACGGACTCTGCCAGTATGTCCATCAGGTAGATACCACAACAGACTACGGATACGGAGTTCAGAGTCCCGGATCAAACAATAGTTAGGGTAGTCTCTTGAGTATCTTTGATGGAGCCCCTAGAGCCCGTGTTGGTAGCACGGTGTTAAAGCAACCAGAAGTGCTGACCTTGGCCACGTGCTGGCTCTTTAGGTACCGGCGAAGCACTTGAGATCGATCGTGATTGAGCCTGTGGTGTTCCGAAGATCTTCAATCGAGGGCAAAGGTCTTTCGATGAGGTTCGAAGCTCTTGCTTCTTTCCTTTTACTTCAAAGACCAGAAGGTAGCGGCTACAACTCGGCACACTGATATAAGGCAGGTCTTTGCTTTTTCGATCTTGGGGCATCCCTGTAGATGACATACCGCACTCCGTGCATTACCGTGCGATGAGAAACATCCAGACGATCCAGGCATGGGTTAGTTATGATTAATGGCTCAAGCGTCAGTATGGGCACGGCTACTTGGGCACGGAACCCATGAGCGAGGGAGTTTGGTCTTCCATTTTCGGTTTACGACCCTCATCATATCGTTTGTTTCTCAGATATAGTGTGCACAGACATGGTTGCCAATTCTCCTAGGACCGATGAATGTCGGGAATATCTGAAAACATGATTGAGCGGCCACGCGAGTCTGGAATTGACATCCGTCTCCCATGGCGGTTTAGAGGGAATAACCGGCAACCAGACGGCGCAAGGTCAAAATGTAGCTGGGATAATTAAGGGTGTTGAAGGTGCTGGAACAGAAAGCATCCAGCGGCGACATCGGCTCATCAAGTCGTCACTTCGTGGCTTGCAAAGGTGAGGTGAGCATTCAGAGAATAGGTAGGGTAGGCAGAATAATGAATGTGGCCGCAATCTTGCCAGAAGCGCTAAGGTATCCCGAGTCGTGCTCCCTGCAGGCAAACAGGTTGGTACGATATCTTAGGTACCCTACCAAGCTTAGGTACATGAGGGAAAGTCTGCTCTGCAACTTCCAGTTCTACCTTAGTATAGTTATCTACCTGAATTTGCTTGCGGATTTTGCCCATCGAGACTCTATTTTCCTACAACTTACTCCGTACTCCGTAAGAACTGAGGGAAAGGAGAATTTGATTGTCCCCACGTCTAACAATGCCCCTCCTCCAACCTAAGTTAGGTAGTAAGGAAGTCAGCACAGGGGTACATACCTGGCTACCTGGTAATAACTAGTTGTCAAATTCTCCTGGCCTAGAGTAACATGGTCGATCCACCAGGCTTACCCGAGTCAGTTTCATCTGGGATGAACTGTTTGTTGACCGACTAAACGCCTGGTTTCTCAGAAGTTATCCGTAATTGGGAAATTTCCTGACATAAATGTGTTCGGTTCTTATTTTCTTGTTCCCCGAACATTGTTATTGCCAGATCTCAGGTAATACGGTCAGACAACACTTAACTTTTCTTCAAACTTTGTCAGATCTCAATATGATATCTGCGCTCAGTCCTCCCACCACAGACAGAAAAGAGTTAGAACCAGCATTGTGCCTTAAAAGTTTCAGGTAGCTACGTACCTAAGGTATCTGGGTACCTACCTAAGTTGGGTACTGTGGTCAGCGGGTAGGGGACTTACTGCTATAAGTTGCCTAGGTCTTGAGATAGGTAGGGACCTAGTAGTAATCAAGGTGGTCAAAGATTGTGTTAATCACGTCTTCCTTTCTTCCACCGATGCTGTCGACTTCCATTCAGACAAGATTGTATGGACCTGCCCGGAGCCGGGCAAGTTGTGTTCGCTGAACTGTAAGGTAGGCACGTAAGGTATCTGGAGAAACCACTCTAGGTACCGGTGCAGCGGTGTTGAGGCTGTTCCTTCCATTTCTGTTCGAGACTTTTAGTTCATTTCGCCTGACTCCTGGCTGTAACGCATCCTCCTCCGTACCTGCCTTAGCACCAGTCCACCCGCATCGACCCTCGCGCCCCCCGGTCTTCTCAAAGGTGGATCCTGTCCACTGTAAAGGCGAACATCGTGCTAACCATGCCTCGTCCACGGGCTGTCCAGGATGGATTAGGTCAAGAAGCTGAGGCCATCTCATCATGGCCCCCCTCTTCCCGCATCCATCCCATCTCCAACAGGGGCTGGTGGAGGTCGGTTAAGAGAAATCCAATCCGATGGAGGAAAGAGGACCTCATCAGACGGCCAGCCAACGAGCTGAACTAGGTAACCAATGTTTGTGTCTCTCTACCTTAGTAGTAGGTACAGTTAAGTAGGTAGGTAGTAGGTTAGGAGGGAAGTAAGCCGCCAACGAAAACTCCTTCTTCTTCAAACAGCCATCCCTTTTAGGCTTCCTCTTGTATCCTCATTCGACTTTCTGAGCAGGACAAGACGAGACACGGGACGGTTGTTACCTTCCTTTTTACCTACTAACCTCCTTTACTGTTTGCACCTACCTAAGCCTACGACTAACTTAATTTTGTCCTGAGTACCTCTTAGTAGGGTACCTTAATTGGCTACTCCGATCTGCCCGTCCCGTCTCCGAGCAGCTGCCGAACCTTCCATTATCCGGCCGAGTCCCCTTTAGTTTGCTTCTGTCCGGTTGCCACAAACATCATTGGATCTTGCGACTCTTCTAATTTTCTTCTCTGCATTCCAACTTAACGGTTTCCCAGTCTCGTCTTTCTGCGCTCAACTTGTTTTCGATTAGCCATATTTCTGAGAGCTTTTTTGTTTTCTGCTAGTCTAGGCTTGTCGGGATACTCTATCCCTCTATTGGCTTCCGTTGATGATTCAGTTCTCATGATGCGATTGTGATCCCACTTGCTGGCTTCTTTTGGCATCAATCAATCCATCCGACTTGACATTGTTTCCATGGTTTGCGTTGCGCACATTCTTATCGTACTCACTCGCCATGGATAACTTGGAAGGGATGCTCCTGGTCCCTCCGGATCGAGGCCAGATACTTGGAAGAGCTGTTTGGAAGGTCAGTCTCTTTTATCCCGCTACTCTATTTGTCACCCGAACTCACAATCATCTGAAAAAGCTGCGATATGTTGTCGTTGGTAGACGTAACACCAGAGGTGGCCCTAGTCAGTCACAGTTTATCCCCAACGGTCGCAACAACAGTCTTGGGGGCGGTAGATCTTTCCCCAAACTACCAATAGAAGAATCCTGCATACTCATCTATAAACACAAGGTATGAAGCCCCTGAGTATCTTGCCCGATGTCTTCCAGCTGACCCTATTGCAATTTCAGGACGACAATGAGCCAATCCAGCAATGGCCAGTGAACTCTATCACCGATTGTCAGGTCCAGCAGATCAATCATCGCAAACAGGGTCCCGTTCTTCCTACTCTCGTCATCTCCGTTGCCGACAAAGAAAAGAAACGACGTTCGAGCCGGGCTGCCGGTCTCATATCATCGAGCAAAGAAGCTAGCGCAACGACCCTGTGGTTTCGCACGCCTCCAGACGATCATCATGTCAGTTTACATGAGTGGGCACGCAACATTCTTGCTCGAAAATCTCCGATGAGTCCAGAGAGCCCAATGTCACCCCAGTTCTCCAATCCCTTTGCCTCGATGTCTCGCGATGCCTCCGATTATTTCTCCCGGCCGACTAGTGGTAACAAGTCTGGCCGCTCTGATCCACGGAGTCTTCAACATAAGAGCTCTATCAACACCCAGTCAACAACTACTACAAACACCACCACAAGAGAGCGGCCCCTCACATTCAGTTCCGAATCCCCAAGTTTACGATCAAAACGCAGTGATGTCTCGTCTCCTTCAAGCAACAACTATCCAATTCAGCAGATGAATTTCCCGATTCCTGGGCAGCACTACACTACGGTCCTTCCAACTGATTTGCCATCCCCTGTCAACACTACAGGAGATTATCAGGGGGAATTCATCGAGGGGTGGACCTCTGCGCAAGGAAGATCATCCACAATGAGCTCGCCAATCCGCGGTCGCAGCAGTATTGGTTCTCAACCGCCACATCCATCTATCGCTGCGATAGAGTCAAGCTCTCCGCCTGGGCCACGTGAGACCATCTTGGACAGAGCGTTTCAGATGCGATGCATTCCTGGCTCAGAGCGAGAGGTGCCTGGCGAGGAGAAGTTGAGCTCGCTAGCTCGATTTGATGCATTGATGCGAGAAGCTGACGACAAAATGAAACAGAGGGCAGAGGCCGAACGAGCCCAACAATTAGCAATGCGCAGTGCTTTCGAAGCCTCTGACAGTTCTAGCCAGGATGATGATAGCGATTCGGACGATTTAGATGAGGATGCGTATGGAGGGGTCCCTGATCGACGAGGTCCGGCCTTGATACCTTCGACAACACAGAGGGCATTGCAGTTCATTGCTGATCGTCGTGACCCAGCACCGTTATCGCCATCTAGCCGTTCTTCAGTATCGAGGACTCCGATAATACCCCAGTCACCTCCTATACGACCGCACACTGCACATGCTAAAACGAGGCCGAACCCCACACAGAGGACCAACAGCACCCCTCAAATGATTGCCAACATGGCCAGGCTGGAATTGACTGCACCCCCAAGCAAGGTGTCTGATGATTCCTCACTGAGGTCGAACGGAGACAAGCGTCTCTCTACTTCAAGCACCGCTACTAAAAGGTTGAGTTTCACCGAATTTACCAAAAGACTATCGAGCACCAGCAGCTTACTGTTCGTCCAGACGAACGCTAGTGGGAGGAGTTCCCGGAGAAGCAGCGAGATCGACCTCCAGCCCTCGCCCCTACCATGTGGGACACTAAATCCAGAAAGACTTGCAGTGCCCATGCGAGATCGAGATCGAGATCGAGACCAAGACTCTGGTGATGTTATCACCAGATGTGGGTGGCGCAATAGTGTTGGCGTTGTCAGCAGAGATGGCACCTTCTGAGATCGCCATTTCCAAGAAACAACGAGACCATATACTGAGACGATCCCACAATACTGGATCCCATGGCTGAAGTCCTTGGCGATTCCGGAGCGATATCTAGTTCTGAATTTTGCTGTTATGCAACTGCACATGATAAGGATATGGGCAGTTTTTGGTGCAGCCTAGCTGCTTGTATGATTTTGATACCAAACGATGGCATCGTCACGACTCTTATGACGGAGATAAGGGGCCATTAGGTACGTGGCCCCAGGCGTTTACTTTTAACGGATGACTTTCTGTCTCCACAAGCATTGCTCGGTGTCTTTGGATTCTGATGGACATTGGCATACATTCCCATAGACATCATACCAGGGTCATTCAACGGCCAAAGCATCAGCCATCTAATACATTTTTTAACTACTTTTGACGTGATAGCATTGTGATAAACATAAAATCACTGGGAAATGGTTCTCAGGGGCTGGAGCTCAGAATTCGTCCTCACTTGATGTGGGTTCTTCGCAGCCCTCTATTCCTATAGCTGGCTTGGGTGCTCAGCTGTCATGCTTTTGTCTCGCGTGTCATCCATCAATTGTATTCGCGAACCCCCCTTTGGGTCCTGGTATTCTTCGTAAAGCCCTGTCGATATCATTCAACATCCATAAAAGGATGTCTTTGGCCCCCTTTTCATCTTCCACATGCATCGTATCACGTCCCTCTAGTCTGTCTATTGGATATATTTGGCGATGGCTTCTTGCTCCTCAGGGCTCAATCGCTCACTGACAAAGCGCTCAATTGCGCCGCCATGTCGCTGATTGGCGCTGGCCATGTACTCCTTTACCCATTTGGTGACGTCGAGAATCTCGGGGAAATCATCCTTAGCCAATCCTCTGCAAGTGTTGAGTGCAGTAAAAGACATGCCGAAGCCAATGTCATCAACATCTGCTTCCGCAACGACCTCATCACCAGCGCCAGCAGCGACAGTAGGGGGGTTAACAAGTAGTGAAAGAAGCTTGCGACAACTGTTGGCCCAGCCCTTCGCGAACTGTTGAGCAAACGCTGACGAGTCACACAGAGTCTTGGTAAGAGAGACAACTGCAACCTTTCGATCAACTGGACGTGCAATTTTGTCTGTTTCACCAAGGACAAAAGTAGGGTAGACCTTGGTGAAAACGCCGTCTTCTACTGAGTTTGACTGCTGGATGAAGTAGTCGGCTCCATAGCCAGCCTCAAGACGAGCAGATACAAGATGGTAGAAGCGGACAAAGCGGAGTTTTAGAGACTCGGCAGGTGTTCCTTGAAGCTTCGTGTACACTAGCCTGAGAATTGTGCCAAAGTAATCATTGAGGACAGCTCTACAACCAAAAATTAGATCTCAATACAAGCGTGTGAAGATGAAAGACTTACGGCTCAAAGCTCTTCACAATGGAATCCAAGATGTCAAAGGCAAGTACCTCAGACTTTTTGCCACTGAGCAGCTTCTGGAAAATTCCAAGAACGGGCGCAATTTGTCCCTCAGCCTGAATAGCCTGGGATGCCCGAGGAATGACAGCCGATAAGAGACGTGTGCACGCAGGAACGTTTCCTCGAGTCTCCCACAGTGTGGGGTTTAGGAGAGGAACTAACAGTGCCTTGTAATTCTCCGAGATGGTCTCAGAGGGGCTAGATTCGAGAAGCTGCGCAAGAATCTGGAAGACATATTGCATGAATTCTGATGGGATGTTAGCAGTGTTCACAAACTTGGAACTGCGTGACCTACCCGTGACATCCTCGACCAAGATTTGATGGAAGGGTCCCCACAGCTTCTCGTTGAAAAGAGCAGCATTGCTAGGGGCACAGTATCGGACAAGAGCACCAATAGCCTCGAAATGGTAATAATAGAAGCGGGGGTTGCTGGGGTTTTGCTTCATCACATTGGTGATGAGGATGAGATGGGTCAACACATTGTCCAGTAGAGGGATAGCTCCGTCTTTGATAACGATCAAAATTCTCATAACACAACGCATTAAAAACTCATTCTCCTGTAGCTTGGCGGGGCTTGATTCCTTTTCAATGAGCTTGAAGAGATGGCCGAGAAGATCCTTGGCGAAGGGCTCAATGTCTGCACGGGGAAACATGGGGTTGCCCAAATCGTCGGTGAGAAACAACACCCTCTCCACTGCGATAGCAGCATAAGAGTAAACGACGTAGTTGTCTGAGTTCAGGTTTTGGATCAGTGGGCCCAGAGCCACCTTCCACTGCTCTTTGGACAGCTGACTTCGGAAAGTGTAGAGGTACTTAATGGCGTCAACCTTCGAGATTGGTTCAATACCTTGTGTGCTAATAAGATCTTGGGCAATGTGTTGCTCAAAAAATTCAACGACGTTGACAAGGGGGTTAACAGTCTTTACACCTTGAGCAGCAGTTACCGCACCCTTGGCAGCAATAGACAGGAAGAGATAGATAGCAGTATCCTTGGACTTCCAATCACTGCTTCCTTGAGACAAGTAGTGAGTAATATATTTGGACACCACCGTTGTCACAGGCGCTTCAAATCGTTCCTGAAGCTTTCGAAGAAAGTCGGTAGCAGATCGACGACGGGAGTCTGTATCAGACCCCTCCAGATCCCTGCGAATGAATTCAATAGGCTCGTCCTCAAAGAGCTCAATATCCGATTCGCGGAGCGCCACGTTCGGTAGAATAACCTTCTCGACAATCTGTGTCAAAACATCCTCGCTATTGAAGATTCCTGAATGTTGTGCAGACGACGCAATAGCGGTAAGGAAATGCAGGGCTTTGCTGACAATGAGGTCGTATTTGGTCTCGGGGCCTGTTGAAGACAAAAGGTTCCACGCTTTCTCAATGAAGGGCTGACAGTACTTGGAGAAATCCTCATCGTATTTGACGGTGAAGAGTTCAAGGATCTCGCAAATATCAGCCTTTACGGTATCAACTATGCTCGTCTCGGTGTCGTCATCAGTCTCCAACAGGGGGTTGGAGTAGGTAAGGTACTTGTGAAGAAGTTCGGAGATGCTGCCGAGATTCTCCTCAAAGATAGGAGGTAGATCATGACAAGACATGTCATGGAGAATTTTGATTTGAAGGTCCAAGGCCTCGAACCAGCCATGCAGCACTTCCTTCTTGTCGTTGTTCTCGGCAATCTTCTTATCGGTTGTCTAATGCGCCAGAAACCATGAGCACGAAGCAGACAAGAGTATTCACTCGCCATGACTTACCACGAGAAGCTGAACGAAAGCTTGTCCAAAGGTCTCAATCACATGATTGATCTCCATATAAAGTTCGTCTGTTCGAAAGAGAGGTCGCCATCTAGCAAAGATAGAATGTGCAACCTCGAGAACACCGACGTTGACCTTGGGGTCAGTAGCGGAAAACCGGCTGACGAGTTCCTACACCAAAAACCGTCAGTACATTATATAGTAAATGGCCGTCAATATCGCGAGCTCACCTGGGTGAGGGTATCCCATCGTCGCCAGAAGTCAGAGTCTGCAATAACGCTGATAGCGTCACCAAGCTGGGCCTGGATATTGGGGGGGGATGAGATCATGAGGCCAATGAGGCGCTCCTTGATGACTTGAACTTCATCTTGAGGTAGCTTATAGTTGCCTTCCTCGTCCTACACGGAGTTCGCGGTTTAGTATTCTGGGTAGGTTCGGTCGAGAAAAAGGCAAGACGGACCACATAGTTTGTTCGAATAAAATTCTTGAAGGCCAATGCAGCAGCGAGTCGAGTCTTCGGCGGTAGGGTGCCGGAGTTGACAATGTTGAGAAGGCTGAGAGAGTACTGAGGTTTGGTAGCCTCTTGCTTGAGGGCAGTCTCAGCTGTTGGTGATGATTGTTTATTAGTTTCCAAACCCGCGGGGCAACGAAGTAGTGGGACAGGGCAACGGATCAAGTACCTTTACGATGCTCTGTGGGATCAAGAGTTGCGTCAAGAAGTTGAGCGATCTGGCCAATATCGGCAGCCATGGTGAGGATGTATTAATAGGGGGACTCCTAAGAGGGAAGCGTAAAGGACGAAGAGAAGAAAGAAATGAGCGGTGGTGATGGGGAAGGACAAGTTTGGAGGTAGGTAGGACTGGTAACAAGAGCTGAGAGGTTACAAGTTCAGGTTGACAAGCAAATCAAAGCTCGGGCGGCTCTAATTTTTTCTGGGTCTCCATTGGCGAGATGCTATTGGCAGTAAATGGCTTCGAAGCCTTCAGCGGCGAGCTAGCCCAGGCAGTCGAGCTACAGTTAATGGGCTTTGAAGCTAGTCACGCTAAGAGCTCCAGGTCAATACTCAAGTTACAAGGGCCAAAGGGCTTCTGTTTTTGTCTTAGACGACAAAAAGACTAATGTAAGCCTAGTATAGATCAGGGAAATCTCAGTCTCATTATTTTTGTCGCCTGGCTTTGCAGTCAAGGAGTTTCTTTCCAAGGACTAGGTAGGCTATCGTTCGCATTACTCTACACCAGTGTGGCCTGGTAATAGAACTAGAAGCTAGGTAAGACTGACCTTTCGTTGCATCCGTGAATAACAACTCTGACTCTGTCCCAAAACGATAGAAAGACAGTATATCTCATTGACTATTCGCTCGACTCAATGACGAAATCAAGCCATCGAGATCAGCGTCATGATCTGTCACCCAACTCGGCGACGGAACCCACACCAATACAATCGTAGCAAAGAATACTGCAGGTACGCTGTAGCTAATAAACAAAATATTATTCTCTACAGACTCAGGGTCCATTCACAGTTCCAGATTGGCGCGATGGGCATGCGGTACCTTACCGCCTACAGCTTGGTGCCATGGCGTCCATAGGAAACCCTGAGCTGTTCGTGTGCTCCAGGAAACAATGGAACCCATTCAATTGTCACCAGGGGGGTCATCTGCTAAGCTTAGTAAGGAAATGTTGCGTTTCCATTAGCTACCCGGTACCTTGGGTGGGCAAACGATCAGTATTATACCTTACGGGAAGTACCCTACTGTATTGATCTACCTTGTCATTGCATCTTCCCAGAGTTAGGTGGGTGGTATTCACCAAGCACAAACTTTACCAACTTATTAATGGTAATCTGCCAACATCGTCTCCCATTCTTCAATATTCTCTCATCCCTTCAGCCTCATAAAATCAAATCGCTTCATACATCCATCATAGCAACTTGGTCAGTGATCAAGCACCTCGCGCACTAGCCAGTGTGTCCTTCTGCGAGTCCTGGCCTCTTTTTCTCACCTTTGCATCCCGCCGATCTGCCCGCCGTGTGGTGCCATCCCGGATCCACGTCCACCTCCGCGTTATTGGATCACATTTGTCGTTATCATCATTCCTTCTGATCCCTGACTGAATCTGCACGATACACATTCTCGCAGTCGAAGCCCGATCATCTATAACCTTCATTGACCATTTAATGAACACGCCTTATCCCGTGTATACACACAACTTCTTACAGGCCCATTTCAGGCCTAGGTAGCACATGTTTCGCCGGTGAGACTCGCTTGCGCCGTCTGTCCATTTTGAATTTGCTCTGCACACTGCATCCGAGACGCCGTTCCGTTTGTCGTACTTGCGACACAAGACAATTCAGCTCATTTATCTTGTCTAAACGCCTCGTCGAGCTCTTGAACTTGCCCGATATCTTGCGTGCCCATCACCTTATCGTTGCGACTCTTTTGACGCCCCATATTGCTATTTTGTGTCGATTGATTCGTTCTGCCTTGCCGATGACAAAGTTTCCAATGCACAAGTTTCCGTATCTTTGCTAACATGTTGCGCCGATTAGCCTCACTTAGTCACCAAGACTCCAACGAGACTTCACACGAGCACATGTCACCGCAGCCAGGAGATGGTCCATCATCCCCAGATACGTCCCGTCAGGGTGGCCTTGCCCATGTCCTTCGGGGTCTGACAAGTTCTAAGCTCTCCAAATCTTCGCCGTCTATAGCATCACCCTCTTCAGCAAACGCCCAGCCGACCGCCGAGTTCGTCCATGCTCCAGCACCAGCCGTCTCCACAAACCCACCTCATGGGCTGTCCTCTGGTCACATGGAGTCCTTTGAGCTTCTCAAGAATGGCTCACCCAACGACCGCATTGCTGCCGCCAACTCGTTGAAATACGCAATTGCCGAGTACCCTCTCAATCCTGTCTTGGATATTTGGTATGCTGCGAAAGACCTTATCGATCCCGCAAAACCTGCAGCAGCACGGGCAGCTGGCTGGGAGCTCCTTACGGAATGTGTGAAGCATGAGGCCTCTTCTGACCTCGAACGGCAAGAATATTTCACAACCCTATCAGCTCCTGCAAACTCGGAAGATTTTCACCTACAGTTGGCTGCTCTTGTTGACCTAACCCGACGCGGCCGAATTTTGACAGGCTTCGATTATGAGCTTCTTCCTCTTTTGACTGATTGGCTATGGGAATCCTATAACGTGGTGCGTGCAGCTAGAAGGAAAGCGTCTCGGAGTTCAAAGGGCGCTGCTCGAAATCGTGCTGTCGCTTCTGGCGAAGAAAAAAACCTCGCTCAGCTATTCAACTTTCTCATCGACGTCATAAAGTTCAGCTTCAACAATGCAGATGAATCTGCTGTGACAGGACTGATCGATCGACTACTGTCAATTTGCATGAGCACAAGCGTGGAAGAGGATCTCAGATCGAGCATAGCGGTCATTGATGCAATTGTAACATTTGGATCTATACCAGAAGATAAGCTCAAAGGCTGTGTTCAAGTGCTTAGCTCTATCTATTGTATGGTGGGAAGCCTTCAAAAAGACTCCTGGAACACGCTCTCAAATCTGCTCAAAAGCCATAATGGACAGGCGACCATCCGCATCTTATTGGATATTCTACGAAATAATCCTACAGATGGGGCCAAGGAGAAGGATGTTAACCGAGAGATACGCGGCGCCCTTGCTGTACTGCAAAAGGTCCTGTCCAAAAGCCCGGAGAACGGCTATCCGGGGATACCTTTCGCATTGCTGGCGGACGGTCTTGCCATAGTTGCGAAAACCGGGACTTCCATCAAAACTTCGACAGCTATTCTTCAGTTGCTTAATGCTCTATTTGACGATGGCAATGGTCGTATACATCGCTTAATCCTCGACGAGGACTGGTCCGTAATACTCGAGGCTGCCGCGACATGCTCCAAACGAGCAATACCTGGGCCGCGCGACTCTGATGGATACCGCAGCCCTGTCAGAGACGAGAAGCTGGAGGAAGCTCTGAGCCGAGAACTTATAATCCTCATCAAGCAGCTTGATGTGCTCATTAACCAAAAATCGGATGTGTTTATTCCTCGGGCAACCATTATTTCGTTTCTAACCGAAGTCCATCAATTTCTCCCTGATGAAACTGCATCGTCTGTCTTGAATTACTTCCAGCAGTTCAGATGCTGTTCACCTTCAGATCTCCAATGGGAAGAAAATCTAACCTTGGTTCTAAAAGGATTCTTTGGCAACAGAGATCGGTCCTCACAGATTAGACTTCGAGCCTTGGAAACCATTATGGACGCCTACGAAGTCGTGGATCTAGTGGGCGATGATCCCGAAGAGAGCTTCATCCCACAACTGGCTAAGAGCATCCTTCAAGATGTTTCTGAAGAGACGGATGTGCTGGTTCTTGAAGGAATCATGTCGCTCATGGTTTCAGTTGTAGTATCGTGTGACATGGAGTTATTCGACTATATCGTCGATGCCCTCCGAGGCATCGTTATTGGCGACAAGCTCAAATCACCGATTTCATCGTCAGCATCTCATAGTCCGTTCGCTCAAGGATCTTCCGAAGAACATCTGCCACAAGGACAGTCGCCATCAAACGTGGTTGCCAAGGGCTACGTAAAGATATTTGTGCACACTATGGATTATGACAGTGCGAAATCCTTGAGACTATATCATGCGCTGATAAACATTGTGAAGTCGAGTCATTGCGAGGTCGATGCTCGGTTGACCGCTATGAAGCTCTTGTTCAGGCTGCGTGCCGATTGGGCCAACCGAATTTTCATCGCAAAGACACTTGAGACTAATTTTGTTGCCGCCTCCTTGTGTCGAACTCCTGAAACATACGCCAAGAAGCAGGCTGAGGAGGCCGTACAGTCTATACGCTTATTAAGAAATGAACATGGTGGGTCGTCCAGGTCTGCTCGCGGCATTTCGTTCAGCCAGGGGCAAAGCCATGAAAGAGGCATGCCAGTTCGCTCTGCAAGTGTCGCTGCTGGAAGTGGCCTGCTTGGCAGTAGTGGTAGTGCAGCTCGCTATCACCAGCTTTGGAACCTTCCGGACCCAGAGGCTCTACCTGACACTGTGACCGGCGTGTTTAGTCCAGTTCTAGTTTCTCACAGCCCTGGCTCCGCTGAACTCGTGATGGATGAAGAAGTCCAAGAGACCAAAACGAATATTGAGACTACTGCCCTCGATATTGCCGCTTGGCTCGAGGCTGTCCTCGGTTTGTTGCACGGTTGCGACTGGGAGGTGTACAGTTTTGCACTGGTTCACCTTCCATCACAACTCAGCAACCATGCCATTTTTAGAGACGCAATTCCCCAGATTCAGGAGCTGCGAAGACTCATTTGCGAGCAAATCCGAACCAACTCCTTCCAAGAACCTCCAAATGCCTCGGGGTTGAGGCGAGCTGATGTGGCGATTTGTCTCTTCCACAGTTTAACGATGATTCTCAGTTACCATGATCACTTTCAAAAGGGCGATGAGGATGAAATAGTCAAAACATTTGTACATGGCATCGCCACTTGGGAGCGGAGTGCAAAATGCTGCATCCATGCCTTGTCCATATGCTGTCATGAATTGCCACTCTCAACAAGCAAGTCACTGGTTCAGCTATTGACCAAAATGTCTACTATCATCACCCAGCCGCATGTCTCCATCCATATCCTCGAGTTCCTGGCTTGTCTGAGCCGTTTACACAACGTGTATGTCAACTTCAGAGAAGAGGAATACAAGATTGTGTTTGGGATTTGCATTCGCTATCTGCAATCTGTGAGGGACAAAAAGGCTTCCAACAGGAACAGTCATGCCAGCGAACCATCTACCCCAGCAACCGCAACGGGTAACCTTTCGGATGCCATACACCCGAGCGCAACAGACGATTTACCACAGTACGTGTATGCATTAGCATACCATGTGATACTTTTCTGGTTCCTTGCGTTGAAACTGCCAGACCGTGCCACCTTGGTTGGTTGGCTTGTCAGAAACATATACAACGAGATTGAAGATGCGCACACAGATAACGAACAAGCACTTACTTCGATCGACTTCATGCAAAGGTATACATACGCTGACGTGGAGGAATCATCCCAAGATCCTCTCTTTACATCGGATCGATTCGGAGAGATCATCAAGAAGAGATGGTTGGTTGGTTACAGCATCGTCACCGTAAATCAGGCCACAACCACTGGCTGGGCTCAAATTGTCAAGAGACAGCCTTCAGGCACCTCGGCCTTCACGATTCGAGAAACGTTTGATCCACCACCTCCGCATCAGACACCCAATTACGTGGACATTAGCAGGGAGGGACAAGTCTCAACGAATACTATCTTACCCAGTCACATCATGGTACAACTGATGTCGTCCATCCCTCAAGGTCATGATCTAGCGCGACCTATTCCGCTCCCCGAGGATGATGCTGTTGAAAGGGCCATTCGAGTCTTTGATCGAAGCTCTACTGTTGATGGGCACAAAGTTGGTGTCATCTACATCGGAGAGGGACAGACTGATGAAGTGGAGATTCTTGGGAATGTGTCTGGTAGCAGCGATTACATGGAGTTCCTCAATAATCTTGGCACATTGACCAAGCTCAAGGGGGCGACGTTCAACACTCATGGACTAGATCGCGAATTTGACTCTGATGGCCAGTATACCTTTTGCTGGCGAGATCGTGTCACAGAAATCGTGTTTCACGTCACCACACAGATGCCTACGAACCTGGAACATGACCCACGTTGCACAATGAAGAAACGCCATATTGGCAATGATTTTGTCAACATTGTGTTCAACGATTCCGGTCTGCCTTTCAAATTTGATACTTTTCCGGGCGACTTCAATTTTGTCCATATTGTCATTACACCAGCATCAAGGGCTTCGTTTATTGCTGCTAGAGACGCTTCCAAACATAGTCAGCCCTTTTATCGCGTTCAGGTCTTGAGCAAGCCTGGATTCCCAGAGATCTCGCCCGCTTCAGAGATGAAGATTGTGTCACTTAAGGCTCTCCCAGGTCTGATCCGTTTGTTGGCTCTTAATGCTTCGGTGTTCTCTCACGTCTGGGCCAACCGTGAGGGCGGTGAGCATGTCAGCTCGTGGAGAAGTCGCCTCCGTGCTATCAAAAGGCTTCGGGAGAAATACACACCTTCAAAATCCGGGCAAATAACACCATCGGCCTCACAGAATTCATCTCTTGGAGGCGCGCCTACGTTACACCAACAGCAGCAGCTCCTGCCACAGGGAGATATGTCGTCGTCGCGACCAGCCAGCACCGTCCGCGATAGCTTCACGAGTCTACGTCGCACAAGTGTAGCCACCTTTTTCACAAGCACAAGTGAGCAGACCTCACATCGATCCTCAATGTTGTCATCATCTACAACAACAAACGACACTGAGATTGGTCCGTTTCACGGGCAGGATTCCCAGACTGACACCGTCGACTTTTCCAAATGGGCCTAGAAATGTGCTATTAAATGGGGTGCAGGAAACGTGAAGCAAGGAGTCCTTCTAGTAAAGTCATTCTGTTTTTCAAAAAAGGGTGGAGGCGTCTGTCTATATATAAGGTGTCATGGGGGGGGAGGGGTTCAAAAGTTTTTGCTCTAGGTCACACTTGATGTTTGTCTGTTCTATCCTATTTCCAATCTGTTTTCTGTCTATTTCTGCTTACAGCCCACCTCGATATACCCTGGAGCTGTGTCTCGCTCGAAGTAGAACATTATTAGACTGCTAGAAGACATTTAATGGTCTTGCCAGTATTACTTGATAGTCCTCGCCTTAAGAAGGTGGTTGGTTGATGGAGCAAATCGCTTTTCTGAAAGCCTGCAGGCTTATGCATACACGTACAGAGCTCATCCGACCTGATCAGCCGACAGAAAATATTCCGTCGTACAACGCTGCGTAGTTGAGAGGCTGCTGTGTAACCAACGCTCAGACTGCTTAAACCCGCCTATCAAAACCCCATATCATTTGGTAGACTTCGGTGTCTCGTTGTCACAATCCGCCTACTTGCATGACTGCCCGGGGTGTTTGTAAGCCCAAATGGGCTGGCTCATGTTGATCCACTAGCAGCAAGTTAGGTCACCGTTACACAAGTGCGGCGCGTGTAGTAGTTGCGGCCAAAACCTCATCCAAAAGCAGTAGGTAATTCATAAGCTTTGGCTATTGTTTGACACAAGAAGCTAGGTGGTAGGGCGGTATACGAGATGTGACACAGGATCAGAGGTTGGGCTCATTTGTAAGCAAATGAGAGCTCAAGGATAGTGAATGAGTGAAAGAGCCAATAGGGTTTATAAGATGCATGCATTAAGGGGTTGTTCTGCGTTGGCAACGTAGGGACAGTAGGAGCACTGCAGGCAGATCACACCTGGTGGTTCGCTATGGCAGGGCTCCGAAGTTGGATGGCAAAATCCATCGTAGTTTGTCGCACGTCAGCCGCTGATAGAAACGCACAATCCAGAATCGGTACATTCTGCTAGATACCCGGTAATGTCCTAGGCGTGAAAATAGGTTGTGGATTAAAACGAGACTTGTTGGCAAACAGTTGCTCTTGCATAGTGGACTTGCGCCATGGTATACCTTAGGTAGTCAAACAGTATGCTGCTGTTCATGGTAACCTGTTGGATCGTATCGTATCGTGATGTCTTTGGATGATGTAGAAAGGCAGTATATAAGTTGTAACTCTACGCCAAGTGTCGCAAAAGCCAGATAAAAAAGATTGGTACCCAAGATAGAGTTGCGAGAGGCGCGTCCTCGGGAGCTCTATTTTGGATTTCCGTTCATAACAAATTCGTTGAAGCACACGTCTTCCTTTTGCCGGCTGTTTTTGGCAGAATTGTTGACCATGTTCATGTTGTGTGGCCCCTGGTTTTATAGAGATTCATTCCTACCTTAGACTTTGCGCCAAAGCTCTTTGTATTCTGCCCATTTGCAAAAGCCTGCCAAGTCTCATTGTCAGCTTGTAGTAGCTGCGAAAGTCCTGGGAATCCTACTGACCTAAAGACTGCAGCACATTTTCGTCAGATCTGCTGCCATCAATAAACATCCCAACCATTCCTCTTTCACTCAGAGTCTGCCGACAAGCCAGGAGCAATCTCGTGGCCACAGAGTCACGGCGATTGACCATATCTGGGTCTTCATCTAATCTAAGAGTCAGTCAATGTCAGATAACACGGCTTGGATCATGGCCGACCTTTGATGCAGATGCATGAAACTCCTCCGATGCTCTGTCCGATTGAGGCGGGCCATGGAATATCTGCGCCGCAAGGGCTGCCATTATTTGGAAAATATGTTATTGCCGCAGCAACCAGATTTTCCCCTTCAAGCCCGACTACAATGTCATTCATATAGCAACTATCCATAGTTTTGGCGTATTGGTCGTACCACCCAAACCCGTATCTCTTCTGTGACTCCTTATTTGCCATCTCGACAACCTTCTGGTAATCTGTTAGCTGGCATGGCCTGAACGTCAAGCCAGCGGAGGCCAGATCAGGAACTGGATGGTCGGCAAATCTCAAGAGCCAGTCGAGCACACGCCGCCCGTTTCCAGGTGTGGACTCCTTCATGTTCCACCCTCGTTTTTCGAACCACTCCGTATCGGTTTCTGGTGCGGGAAGACCGTAAAGCAATCTTGGAAATGTGCTTCCAAGTTGAATGATTCCGACACCTCGAATCTTGTTAAGTTTGCTCACAACTTCGTCGTGGAGGAAGCGCCCAACACCTTGACCCCGAAAGTCTTTGTGAACGATGATAGCAGCTACTGATCCAATCAGTCGGTCGCCACTGCTATCCGTAAACGTTGTGAATGTTGCACAAAATCCAATGGCCTGCCCTTGATTGGGTTCTCTGACCATGTAATGCATGGCATATCCATCGCGTTTCAAGAGAGAACCAAGAGTTGAGCGATCTAGATGGAATTTGGAAGGTAAACATGCTTCCCATAAAGCGTGAGTTTCTGGGAGATCTCTGTCGTAGTCCCATTTCAGGAGCGACCAAGTGGGAGGAGGAGGAGAGTTCCCGGCCGTTGGCGTGGCCTCTGTTGTCGGTCGTTCACTTGTCAAAAGAACGGCGACGGCTTGTAAGTCTGCCGCAAAGTACCCCGGACACTGAATGATGGTTGGGAAACCATACTCGCAGGCCCCCTTTTCCGAAACTTCACAACAGGCTACAAGCACTAAGGGGCGTTCTTCACACACCTCACGAGCAACCTCGGCGAGTTCAAGCTGAAATAAACCCTCCTCTGTCGAGAAGCCAGTAAGCACGAAGATAACGACTCGTGCTCTCTTGATGAATGCCACATGAATGCCGGTAATGCCACGCTCCTTTGTATAGGGAACATGCCGGATCCATGGATGTGTGCGCGCAAGTGCTTTACCGAGAGGCTCGAAAGGGTCACTTGCATTGGCAAGACTCTGGTCTATAGGGACGACAGCAGGTGTTAATAACAAGACCAAATCCTCATCACCTAGGTTCTTTTGGAGAGGAATCAAGTCTTGGTGATCCCATAGCAAAGTAGCCGGTGAACTCTGGCTTTGTATAGTTGACATGATTTTCAACTGCGTGTAGTATCGAAACTGACGATACAGTTACATGGCTGATTTGGAACAGTCGATGAAGCTACTCGTCTCGGTTAAGTGCGTAGTCTCCACAAGAACCCAACCCCCTTGGGCATAAATCAAGCTTCCAAATAGTGAGTATGAAACAATATTGGATGACGGTTTGACAGGCGTGGAGAAGAAAGATGCGTCGAATTGTTGAATTTGTCGTGAGCGGCTCCGCAGATAGGGAGGCCGGCGAGGTTGGACTAACTTAGTAACTAGAATGGCTCAATGATGGAAATTCAGAATCGAGGCCATCTGGCTGGATAATAAGCTCACGATGGAGGAGAAGAGGATAGATATGCTTTGATAATTCGAACCTGGAAGGGTAGGATGATAAGCAATAGCAAAGCAACAGCAACAGCAATAGCAATGAGTGAGTGAGTGATCTATAAATGCGGGTTTTGTGACGACGATGGTCTTAGGGCGCCAGGTTTGCTGGGGTCCTGCGACAGTCCACCATCCAGACTGCTGGGACTGGGAGGAGGGTTTAAATGAGTGTGGGGTTAGATGGGACGAAGGCTGCGACACCAATTGGTACAGACAGTCAAGTACTGTACTATGTACAAGCAATCAGCCGCCTCGAAGCGCCAGGGCTACACAAAGTTGTCGAATTGCCAGGATGTGAAGGGCATCGGTCAGGATTACCTGATCAAAAACATGAGCCTCGGCCAAGGCCGGTAGGAGGTCAAGGCGGAGAGAACATCCAATCCGCGTCGATGAGCTCCAGAAAGTCGACGAAATGGGATTGCCGATGGCGAGGATCCGTCAAGACGGCGGAAGACGCCCATGAGAGGCTGTCTGTCTGATGGTAACACAAAGACGCACGTCGGCAGAACCGGGTGAGCTACTTGCAGCAAAGTGGCATGGATAGATGATAACGCCCCGGCACGAAGTCCAAAAACATGTTTGCCTGCCATGACTCACGGCAACCGGTTTTGAGAAGAGGAAGGAGAATAAGATAAAAGGAGACCTGGGTGCAGTGCAGCAAAGACGTAAAAAGGCGTGTAAGAGGTGTGTGTACATAGAGATTGCTCTGTCAGTCCTTGGTATACGGCTTGACACAACCATTCCAGCCTGGCTGACCCTTGTCTTTGTTGACTCTGGAAAAGAGGCAGCAAACTATAGGGTGAAGCCCCTCTATTCTCATTCGGGCTTATTAGGGACATTCCTGAGCGATGTGGTTTGCTAGGATAGGTAGTCGACATGTCGGGTCCGTTGACTAGATCGGGGAATAACGAGACCACGATGATATGCGGGCGGTTGCACAAGACTGTCGCACTAGATAATGTGGGAGTTATCGTATAGGCCGGGGCTGTAGCCTGACCGCCATGGCCGCCATGGAAATGTTGTTTTCTGGTGTCAGCAATCGTTTGGCTGGCCTATTGACAGCCAGCCAGGTTAGAGATGTAGGCTATTGGAGCATGCCGTAGTGGTTGTCGAGGCAAGGATGAGGAGAGACTGGTAGGAGATCGAAAGGAGTTGCATGACAACAAGTCAATAAATGAGTAAATAGATAAGACCAAATGAACCCTGATCTTTTGTGCCAAGCATCTAGCAATAACCTCAAATGATGAGTTGAGGTCGTAACTTCAATGTCAACAGAGTACTAAGGAATTAGAAATATAAGGTAGGTAGGTACCTAGATAGTGGCTAGAGTGGTTAAGGGCAATCAATGTCAATGAAAGTTACAGCAGGGACGGGCCGTTTCTACCTTGTAAGGGTGTAGGCAAGCTTCAAAAATCAGGTAAATCTGCCACACGCAGTGTAAACTCAATTTACCACACCTTGATAGATCCAATGACGGTTGTCTGCCACCTCAACCTACGGCCCAAGGTTGGTGTAACCGTGTTACTGATGCCGCGGCAAATGGGGGCCAGGCAAGTTTCTACATACCTACATGTACTCCGTACCTTGGGATAGAAACGTGGATATGTCATAGCACTGCGCGCCTGAATGATTAAAATGCATAGCGAGATATGCTCAGTAAATATGAAATGAGAGAACAGGAAAATAAAACATCGAGCTATTATACTGAAGTATATGTGGATCTGCCATAATAAATTTCGGGGTACACGTCTATATCAACATCGTACCTGGGTGCTAGCGCAGAATGAATACCAGTAGAACCTACGGATATCAAGGCGTTGCATCAAGGCCTGACGTCGAGAAACGTCATGTTAAACACAATATACACCCCGTCTTAGGAAGACAAGGTCCTGAAAAACGTTGAACACATTGTTCAGAATTGAGGTTGAAATAAGCTTCGTTCATATGTCTCCATTTGCCTAACGTTCAACGACTTTGAGGAAGTACCTGGGTTTTAAATAGATTCTAAGTCAACATGTCAGCAACCTCAATATTTAACAACTAGCCAATATCTCTTCATATCTACTCAATCCTCCGCGTTGTATTGTATATCTACCTAGGTACTCCTCGAGACCAAGAAAATATCAGACCTCCACATAGGGTATCAAAACAGCCTTACCAAAAGTATCCTAAACTTAGCAAAGATATCCTAAATTTAGCCAAGATAGCCTAAGCTTATCCTAAACTTATACTAAGTTACCCACGTCTTTTCATCCTTTAGGATAGGTCCTAAGTTTTCTTTCCTCCATTAGGTACTCCGTACTATACATGGACCGCGGACCTCCACTACAACTTGATGCCCCGCTCCGAACGAAACCCACTCCAACCCCGAAAACCGTAAACGCGTCTTGGCCGACGCGTCTTCCGTTTTCCGGGGGCGTCCCACTCATTCACTCTCAACCCAAGGCTGCCGCTCGGCCCCGGAGGACCGCATGTATGTCTCTTTGCCTGACATCTACTGAGTACCGTAAACTCAGAAAGTTCGCCAGCATATGGAGACGGATATAGATCCTGCCTCGGCGGGTCACCAGGAGATTCGTCTTCTCGTGGATGAGGTTATTGAATGTGAGGCTGCCCGAGCAATGTACAAAGGCTTTGACTTATATTCCGTGTAGCATCCAAAATACCCGCCAAAACACGCGCGACCAATGTCAAGCCTACTATTGCTAGCCTTACCTCACTCTCATATGAATGGGGCCTTTTACCTGAGACCCTTGACGATCTCATCATTCTCGTCACAACTCCAAATCACCTTGACCAAGCAAGCCAAGCTGCTATCATCCGAAACCTGTATCCCGTGGCACCTATCTCTCGAAAGTCTGTTCTTCAAGTCATCTCGTGCCTTGGACACGGAGCCCTCAAGCCATCTCTTACTCTACAGGCTGCTCTTCTCAAGTGGCTCATTACAGTGCACCACACTTTGGAGTCACCACAAACGCTTTCTCAAACCTACGCGGTTCTGTTTAATCTTCTCGATACCGCAGCCATTCGGTAAGTTTCCCTTTCTTTGTCGTGAGTAGTTCACTAACTCTCACCAGACCTAACCTTAGCCACCTCCTGGCTCTCATTACCAGACGCAAACATGTTCAGCCTTTTAGAATACAGGCCTTGTAAGTATTGTAGATGAAGACCCCTGGTCAGTCGTTTACAAATCGCAGGCTCAGCCTTTCCCGGCAAACTGGACATGATCCGTCCTTGATCGGCCTTCTAAGAGTTTTCAAAGACTATTACCCCGAGGTTATTGTAGGAGACGCGGTTCGGGGCAAAGCATCCTCCTTCAAGGCTCGTTTTCACATGTCTTTTCACTACTGCTCTTACTGATTATCTAGTAGCACCCCGATCCACAATGGCGAGCAAGGCTGGACGAAATCCAGGATGCACATTTTCATCAAACAGAAAAAGGCACATTACGGCCTCGAGATGGCTTCCGTGTCCACCGTCCTATAGGGCGGAGTACTAAAAACAGAATGATCCCTGTAGTCCACACGTCTTATGTGTCAGAGGTTCGTCTGCAACAACGTGCAGTGCTGAGTGAGCAGAACTAACGCTGCTAGAATGCGGTTACATTAGAGGAAATCGAGAATGTTGCTGGGTTTGTCAAGAATCTTGACAAGCTCGAACTCCCCAATCAACTAGTGGCTGTTCTGGCAGATCCTTTGTTGCAAAAGCTTATGCTTCTGAGGCCAGACAGCGAATCTGAACAGAGACGGGCCAACTGGCTCAATGGGGTTCTGCAAGATGTTCGTGACGGCGATGCAGATGAAGACACCTTATTCGACATGCTGGACATCCTGCGGGAATATGTTGTATCTATCAAGGTATGTTTCTTGTTGGCTTGGCCAAGGATAAATCTGACCAGGCCCAGAATCTTCCTCCTCTCCTACTCGACTTCTTTGTACGCTTTCTTCCACTTTGGGATGGCTCTGGACGTCGCGATGCCATGTTTGAGATCTTATCTTACTCCCCATTACTGGACTTTAAAGGTCAGTATAAGCCGCTCCAGCCTACCTCGCTACGCTAACACTCTCCAGAGCTGTACAAACACATCTTCCAACCCCTTGAAGCTGCAACCCTTGATAATACCCCGGAGTCTCTGCTAGCGCTTCTCGCCCTGTATAAGAACCTTCTTCACCACTGGACAGTCCTGCTTGAATCTAGTGACACGGTACCAGACCATGCCAGTGTTACTATCACGGCCTTGGTGCGACACGTTAATCCACTGGCCCTCACACTCTGCCAAACATGTCCTTCTGTCTCATCACGTTCTGCAATTCTTGACTTCTATGAGCAAAACGCCAGACTCGTTAGCCACCAGGTCCTCAAGCACTACATTTGCATCGAACTACCCCCTTCATCCCTCATCTACATACTCTTCTTCAGCAGTTCTGCGGCCATTGTCTCACGTATGTGTGCTATTCTTGCCTCTTATAAGAAAGGCTTCGAGATGGCCATGCTCACCAGGCCGGATCGTGAGAAAAGCAACCGCATTGACTCCTCATCATATAACAGGACTTTTGTCGGCCTTTTCAATGGCTACCTTATGGACATGTGCAATTGCTTTTGGCGTGGCAGGGCTTTTACTAACAGTGACCCCAACGCACTTGGATGTATGATTCCGAGGAGCCTCGTGCCTGTTCTGTCGTCGTATGTGACTTCTTTGGACGAAGCTCAAACTCTAGCATCTCTCTTCTCATTGTCACACTCCCCACTCCTGAGCCTACAAAGCAGACTATGTATTAGAAGTCTAGAGGATGCCGAAGTCGAACGCGATTCTTTGCGCATCAGGCATGAAGGACCGCCGACGCAGAGTAGCCTTGGGCAATTGGCAAGTTCCGGGGGTTTACGCATCTCGTGGCAGGATTATAGGGTCAAGGTGCTCGAGGCGCTGACTGCTAGAGAACTCGGCGGCATTACAGATCTTTTGAAGAACACGATGACCGTTCTGAGAAAAGCAATAGACGGCGAGGGCAGCTCCAGGCCAACCACATCGCAGTCATTTCAATGAATCATGATAAGAAATTTACTATCTTGTGCTTTGTGCCATATGTTAAATTATGATCAGCCTGGCCTAGTTTGGCCAAAAAAAAAAAGTCCGCGCTCTTGGTTGAAATTCACCGTGCCGTATAGTTCCGTCGTCATGCATCAAGTGTTGAAAAGAACAAGCGCACAGAATACAGGGTTGAGAACTGTTTCCCTTTTGAGTTGAACGCCATGCATGAGTGACCAATGCCACCGAATTCTCCCCCTATTGCGACCCTACGCCGAGCAGTGCAGTTGAGTGCTATCCGTCTTTCCGAACTCCAACCCGAAAACAAATGAAACTCGGGGCGATTGTTAAGAATGCTCCGAAGTAAGAACCTCCATATGGAACAGTCTAGGCTTCACGCTGCTTCGACTCGTCGCCATAACCACCGATCTGGATGCCTCCAAACCCGTAGGTCTTGCCTTCAGGGCCACGTTTCATGTTGCTCCGTGGCCCTCGCTCCTTCAAGTCCTCTCGAAGCCAGCTCAGGACGAGCTCTCCGAGACGGCTATTGCCAGAGGCACCCACAGTACCATCGATGGTGGCGAGCATCTTGTCAGCCTCGTCCCACTCCTTGACAGTACCAAGGTGCATATGGGCAAGATGAGTCGGCCAACCGGCAAGGTTATCCAGAATATGAGTGGCGTAGACGATGGTGCATTCTCGAATCTCCGTCTCACGCTTGAGCCAGGCTAGAAACTCGGCACGGCTCAGAACGTCGAGGTCGACAGTGATCTCATCGAGGAGTAGAACCGTCCACGGCCTCAGTAGACCCATGGCAAGCTGGACTCGGCGGCGCTCACCATCTGAAACAGCATGCATACGCCAATTAGTGTCGACGTCAAGCATCGCGACGAGCTCGTCTCGTCGATCAGGGTATGCATCGCCACCAACAGAGCGGAGCAACTCATTGACGCCGATGTCGGTTCGAACAATGGGGTTGAGAACCCATTCCAGACCAAGATAAGTGACACCCTCAAGACCCTCTTTGAAAGGATCTACACCGCAAATAGAGATGGTGTCACTGGGCGCAAGACGTTTGCCGGCAAGAAGACGAAGCAGAGTTGTCTTACCAGCTCCATTAGCACCGATCAGAAGGGTACGAGACCGCGGAGGGAGATCCAAAGTGATGTTGTTGACACCAGTCGAGTAGTCGGGAAAAGTGTATGAGAGGTTGTTGACTTCAACACGGGGAGGCTTAGGTGGAGGTGTCATGATGAGTCCAAGATGTGGTGACGCCTTGAAGGAGAGGACGGGAGGCAGAAGGATAGCCAAATTGAGAGGTTGGGATAATGGGAGGAGGATTGAAAGAATCTCTGGAACATAAATCTGAGAGGATATGATATTTATATAATCAGATAGTACGTGTCATGAGAATTGCTAGTCAGAGATTTCTGTTTCCCCTCCAAATTAGGTACAATACGAAGAAGATTGGTTACCTCAGCCGGTGACAGGCGGGATCCGTTGGACATGAGGATTCCTGCCTGCCGTCTTGAACCCCGCTATCCATCGTTTATGGGCGCACTCCACTACCTATCGTTATCGTTTCCAGTTAGTGAACCCTCCGCCTGAGATCCAGCACGTCATGACACCTGAGATACATCGAGTCCCTTATTAGTGGAACTCTTACCCACTAACGGGCCCTATCAGTCCCCTCATCCGTTGCCTAGCCACTTTACGCCAATTCGCGTCTAATCGTGGACCAAAGCTTCTTCACGCGTTTTCAACCTGTAGCTGGAAGCTTCAGTTTGACTCTTTGTCAAGCCAATTGCACGACGACGATACAAGACAAACCTTGTCACTACCTGAAACGTCCAGGACTTCCTTCAGACGCTTCATTTGCACCGTCGACCTGCAAATACCCCCATTTCTGGGCCACTCAACATGGTGACCCTCAAGGATGTCGAAGGAAGCCTCTTGCGAAAGCCTTCGTAAGCTGTGTTGAGACTCATTCAAGCAAGCATTGGACTAATTCGAATTCCTCAGCGAAACTTCCCACCAATTCCCTACCCGGAGTGCCTCCGTTTACAAGCCCCTACAATCCTTTGTCCTCGACAAGCAACGCTCTTACCAGCAGCAATATGGCGATATGTACTTTTTGCGCCTCACCAAGATAAAACCAGCTGTCGATAAGGTAGCCGCAGAAGCCTGGAAAGGCACAACGATTGGAGAAGAGGAGGCACAGAGAGTCGAACGGGTGCTTGATGTCCGGCAGGGAGAGCTGTGCTGGGTAACTGGCACCGTATACATGGAGATGCCACTGAAGCCGAATATTCTGGAGGACGTGTCTAAGGATGTATGCCATATTAGTCGCCGATCGACTATGAAATGGATGCTAATATGTCTGTAGCGTTGGATCTCCGCCCCTATTCTGACACCGAAATATTTCTCCCAAGACGACCAGGTCATGCTGGAGGATGAGTCGGGCCGCATCAGGCTGGTTGGTGATGTGCTGAAGACCGTAAACTTGGTCACTGGATGTATTATTGGGGTTATGGGCACCGAAAATGCCAACGGCGAATTAGAGGTCATTGACATCAAGTTCCCTGACCTTCCTCCGCAACCTGACCGTTGGAACCTTTCGAAGCCCAATTCAGAAAAGGCCAAGACAAAGGACGAGGATGAGCATATGGCCGATGCCTCTGAAGCCAAGAAGGGCAACAGCAAGATTGCTATTGTTTCTGGCTTATCTTTCTCAGGTACTGATGCTTCTCACGTCCTTGAGCTTGAACTCCTTTCCGAGTACTTGCTTGGTGAAGCTATGACCCCTTTAAGCCAGGTCAATGTCTCTCATATTAGCCGTCTTATCATAGCAGGAAACTCTATCTCGACAACAGACCGCAAACCTCCTGCTGCAGACGAGGCGCTCCCGGAAAAGAAAGCCCAGAAGAAGTACGGCTACGACGCCAGCGCCTACAACCCACTCCCCTCCCAACTCTTCGACGCGTTCATTGCCGAACTTCTCCCTTCCATTCCTATCACGATGCTCCCTGGTGCCCAGGATCCCGCGAACGCTAGTTACCCGCAGCAACCTGTGCATCCAGCAATGTTCCCTTCGGCACGAGCGTATGCCCGTGACCCAACAACTCCAGCCACCCTACCCGGCTGGTTTGACACTGTCACAAATCCGTGGGAAGCGGAGCTCGAAGGATGGAGGTTTCTTGGTACTGGTGGCCAAAATGTTGACGATGTTTTCAAGTACGTTGGCAGTGATGACCGTCTTGGCATGATGGAAGCTATGTGTCGATGGCGTTGCTGTGCCCCGACTGCACCCGATACGCTATGTGAGTAGACGATGACCCGAATTTTCATGTCTCCAAGCTAAAACATCTCGTAGGGAGCTACCCCTTCCAGGACGATGACCCTTTTGTGATGCAGACTTGCCCTCACCTCTATTTCGTCGGCAACCAGCCACACTTCTCTACCAAGGTTATCCACGGACCTGAGGGTCAGTCTGTGAGACTTGTGACCGTACCGAGTTTTGCAGAAACAAAAGAGCTGGTCTTGATCGATACAGAAACACTTGAGGTGGAGAGGGTCAAGATATCTACAACATAAGGGGATCAAAGGACGGACATGGTTAATAGAATAGGTATGGCGAGATACCCCGGACCGTAGTTGATCAAGTAAGCTAAGCTATCTGTGAGCAAGTTGATCTATCATCCATCTGTCCATTTCTTAGCAAAAGTATTCTCCTCGATTCCCCCCTCCCTCGCTGCCTCCACCAATAGAAATCCGTCTTAAGGCTCATAGTCCGACTCCTGGTCTTCCTCTTCTCCCTCTTCTCCCTCACTCTCCTCCAACTCATCATGGTCCTGGATGTGCAAATCGTCTTCATCGTCGTCAGTCGCTCCAGGTGGAGCACCGTCAGCGCTTCTCTGCTTGCCACCGTCGTCTTCGGCGCACTTCTCGCAAACCCGGCGAATGAATTTGCTGAGCTGAGCCATTCTCTGGTGGATCAGGCATAGCTTGTTGTAGCGAAATTTTCTCATCTTAGCATCCGTGTGGAAAAGGTCACTACTCTGACCTTTGACGTCTTTGTTATTGCTTTCACCCTTTCTTTCGTCCTCACGCGCCTGCAACACGAGTTGCCTCTGAAATCGCAGTTGGTGGGTACGAAGAATGAGATCAGTTGAGGAGGGCCAAGCACCATTGTTGAGAAGCTTATTCACGATCTGAACATGTATTCTCTCACAAGGTAGTGCCCTCAATGCGATCATCAGCTCCGAGGTTGGCTCAAAAAAGTCGACAAAGGTAAACTTGCCATGCTCGCGCCTGGGGCTGATGACGATCTTGAGCGTGTGGATGTTGGCATTATAAGGGGCCTTGGCAAACATCTTGATGGCATCGGCCATGAATTCCTTCGTGACTGCATTGGAGCGACTGGGGTCAGCCTTGACCGTGATGAAGCGAAAATACTGAGCGTATTTGACAGTGTCGATAGTCCCAGGCTCGTGGACTGGTAGTGCCAAAGGATTGATGTCTCTGTTGGCGATGTTTTCCTGGTCTCTCATGCCAGGCTCAGGGACATATACGTCGTCATTGACTAGGTCCTGGATATTGGCCATCCCGTGATATTGAGTAGGCGCATCCCGAAGAAGGTAGAGAAAGATATTTTCGCCATACATGACGCCTCTCGCTTCGACAAAGACTTTCTTGCACACCATGAGGATGCTGATGTCCAGGCCAGGATTCTTTCGCTGGTACACGCGCCTCCAGCTATCGTAAACAAGAATAGGGTTGTCCGACAAAAGAAGACCTCGATAGATTTGTTCACGAACCTCGGCGGGAAGGCCCATGAAGCTGAGACGTCTGGGGTTCTTGACCTTGATCCTGATAGGGAGTCTAGGTCGAGGCTCTGGAGCCGGGGAATTGCGGATAGCCCTGCGGCGACCTCGCTGAGCACGGGCTTGATAACGGGCAGCAATGGGAGTGATGTTCTTGGGCAGCAGCAGCAGAGCCCTACCTCGACGCGAACCTGGATCCCGTTGGTAGGCGTTGGGGATAGCGGGAGGGGGTGCCGTCTCATCTTCGTCAAACGACTCTTCTTCAGGAGTTGCCTCGCGCGGTCCCCAGACGAATTGACTTATGGGAATTCCATACTCCTTGGTGAAATCTTTCAAGAGCGGCGCTTCGATGATCACCTTGTTGTTGTTGGACGCCTTGACTGGCTGTGAGTCTCTGTTGGGCTGAGGCTTAAAACGCTTCTTAGGGGGTTCGTTTCTGGCGGCCATTGGGCTTCTCTTGTTTCCGATCGAGACAGCTGAGTCGCTTGAGGAAGATGGGCTACCTGGTGCCGATGAGCTACTCGAAGAAGATGAACTGCTTGGGGAGGATGAGCGGGTCTTAGATCGAATGATCTGGCCAACTTGAGCCCTGGCCATCGTTTTCTGCTTGACATTGCACGTGGGCGCCATGGTGTGCAATGTAGGTGCAGAATCTTGAGAGAGGTGGATAGCTTTGAGTGAAGCTGAGGGGGGAAATGAAACGAGTAGTGTTGAGCAGAGAAGATGTGGTGTTGTGGGGAAGATGTGAAGAGATGAATGTGGAAGAAAGGAAGAGGACTCTTTTATATTGAGATAAGGGGGCTAGTGATTCACTGCTGAGTTCCAACGAACACCAGATGAAGAGGCATTGGCTTTGATAAGTTAAGCAACCCCTATCATAATTCCAGTCATTTTTCGGCACTCTGTTTTTCGGTTGTTCCAATTTAGCTGATCGGCCCCCTTCTATGTTGAAGATGTACGAAGAGCACAGACAGGGCTTGACGTTGCTATATCGCTAGGCTGAGGCATGAAGTCGACTTCAGAACCAGGCTTTGGCGAACGTTCAGTGGCGGCAACGGGATTAAAGCAACTGACACCAAGAAGAGATTGGGCGCAATATAGTCGCGGCTGGGTGTCAGTCTTACCACTACCAAACGTTGAGAGCATAACAGGCGAATCTTGACAGAAGGCTAGATACAAGATAAGCACGATACCTTAGGTTAGAATAGACGAATAACATATTGTGAGTTTGGCATCTCAAAGACATGACACCGCACCAACTGGTGATTACAGACATAATCAAGTGATTTACCATGCCAGGGAGAACTGACAGAATCATCAAATGAGTTACAGAAGTCCAAGAGACGACACCGAGGCCACTATGGAGTGTATCAAGGCTGTAGACGACACAATCACCGACAGAGAGCTTTAGCAAGTGTTGTGAGACCAGAGCGTTGGTCTCTAGCTCATGCCCATGAAGCAGGGCCTCATGAACGCTTGAAGAGCCTGGTTCGATGATCCCTACCACTGGATGTCTTCCAACGATTGCTTCAGTGCGAAGTTCTCACTGCACTATCATAACAAACGCAGGTTTCAAAGTCGTAACGCTTCTATTTCCATATTGCGTTGGGTGAAATACGTCTGAATCAATCTTTCTAAAAGGAACCAACGATTCGAAGTTAATGGGGTCAACGGCTTTTGAACTCTTTGCATTTCTCTATAGACTATGTATTTAGTGTGAGGCGACAGCATCTCCTTTGGAATGACCGTCGCTCATCGTATGAACAAATGTGTTAATCCAGTTCGATGGTTTTAAGCTGAATTCATCCTTGTAGATATTCTAGGGTCATATTACATACCTAGGTAGGTTGAAGGGGAAGTAAACTCCCAAGGGAAGGAAAGAAAACTCAGGACCTTGATCCTAAGCGGTAAAAAGGCTTAGGTAACTTAGTATAAGTTTAGGGCCAGCTTAGGATGAGTTTAGAAGACCTTTTGCTGAGTTTATTTTGATGCCTTATATTAAGATGTGATGTTTTCTTGCTCCCTGAGGACTCACTCCTTCATCTGACTCAGACAGTCCAAGGCTAGAACCATTTCGAAGGCTTGAGATGCACTTATCACTGTGTTTGCGCCTTTCGTTTGGCAAGTGGATACAATCTAGGAAATATTTGGGGGTTCAAGCCAAACTCCGCAGTGCGCTAAAAACAGAAATTCAGTAAGACCCTCGACAGCGTCTACGGAGTCTGTCTATGTGGTTCTGACTTGACACCTATGCATCTATAAAAATAAATACGGCCTTTCTCTATTAACTCTCTATCTCTTCACATTCAAGAAACTCCGACCATAGCACGCTGTTCCCCCGAGCCACCTTTACTTCAATCCAACCTTGATTGATCATTGGAGTCAAAGTGGCAACAGGATAGCACCTCAAACTGTTAGCAAAGGCGATTCAAGCCAATCTTCACCATGGGCTCCCTTGGCTCCGATGCAAAGCTACCATGGATCCGAACACCATGTCTCTTGAATCCTCAATTGTCCCGCGTGGCAGGCTGGTGAGCTTCACCGTCACGACTTAGGTCAAACCAACTAACAGCATCTGAGCAATGTATACCTTAAGCTTGAGAATCTTCAACCCTCAGGCTCTTTCAAGTCTCGCGGCATTGGCAACCTTATGACCCAAGCGGCTGCTGCTGCCACAGGCCCGGTCCACTTCTACTGCTCATCTGGAGGCAACGCTGGTCTGGCATGTGCAACTTCTGCCCTCTCTCTGGGCCAAAAGGCGACTATCGTAATTCCTACCATCATTACTGAGCTAATGAAGGGCAAGCTTCTCGACCTTGGGGTGAAAGTACACCAAAAAGGCAGGAATTGGGCCGAGTGTGACAAGTATATGTGCGAGGAGCTATTGGCAAACGATCCCATGGGCATATATGTCCCGCCCTTCGACGATCCTCGGGTTTGGGATGGTGCAGCAACTATGGTTGATGAGATCCGAGATCAACTTGAAGAGCCCATCGAAGGGATCGTCTGTAGCGTCGGAGGCGGCGGTTTGATCAATGGCCTGATGCAAGGCGTTGAGGGCCGTCCCTGGCAAGATAAGAAACCAGCTGTCGTGGCCGTCGAAACGAAGGGAGCAGACAGTCTCAACGCAAGTGTCCTTGCCAAAGAACACGTAACTCTCCCTGAGATGACCTCGATCGCAACGTCTCTGGGCGCCACCAGAGTGTCAGAGCAGACTTGGAAATGGAGCCAGCATTCTTCGGGTACTATGAAGAGCCTCGTTGTATCTGATGCGGATGCTGCCATTAGTGCCGTGCGCTTCGCTGACGATGGGCTGCATTTGGTTGAAGTCGCTTGCGGTGCTGCCCTGGCTCCCGCTTACCGAGGGGATCTGAGAAGAGTGCTTGGACAGGGCATGTCCGACGAGGAATGGGGTAAGAAGAACGTGGTGATTGTGCTTTGTGGTGGCTCGAATGTTACTCTGGGCATGCTCAATGAATATCGGGATAAGTATCGAGGGGAATCCTCAATCAAGATTTGAGTGAGTCCATAGAACATACACATACACATACACATACGAATAGAGACATAGAGACGGGAGTAGATAAATAGACGGTTAATTATCAGAACTTCGTCGCAAGCTGCGTATCGCTGGCCATAATCTCTGACTCCTGTCGCCAGTCAGGTCCCTTTTGTTGCGCCAAACTCCCAGATGCCCTTCGGCAAATCTAACGTTTGCTTGCACCCCCTCTACCCTTTGCAGTTCCCTTTTCTGCCTTTGCCTGGTCAACAAACTCTTTCATGATCTGGTGTAAATCGGGATTCTTTCTGGCAAGAAGTAACACATCATCTGTTGTCACTGTGGACCGTCCAGCGTGATTACTGAAGCTCTCCAGATCTGTGGCAACGTTTTCTGTTTTCCAGTCAGCACCCTCCCCCGATACTAAAGTGAGAGCGGTTATTGTTGTTTACCGATTTGTGTCCAGACTAGCTCTGTGAGTGCACCGATGAACTGTGGTGTTGCATTTCGGCTACGGCGTAGAGACTCCTCATCGACAATTTGACCAACTGCGTACCACAAGGCAGCCTTGAGGCGCTACATTTGATTGATTAGCTATCCGTGGAACATTGCCAGAAATGAAGGAAGAGTTTCCTACCTCTCGATCTTCGTCACTAGTTGTGTCTGCCATTTCGATAGTTTGCTCGATGAAAGATAACGTACTACTACCTAGGCACAGAACGTGTTTAGACGCGTTGTGGGGTAGTAGCATGCTGCACCAAGCTGATGGCGGGGTACGCAACTGAACGACGACAGACATCACTGATAATTCGGCGGAAGGTATAAGTTATGAAGGAAACTCTCTGCCTGATACAACGAATACGCATTGAGAGATGAGACAAGTAGTCTCTTAGTATGGAGCTGATAGTGATGTGTTCGGGATGACCACAGATGTTGTGCATTTGTCTTCTGTATACGATTTGCCAGATAAAGCATATAGTTAGTAGACAATAATTGGTGGTGCTTCTCGAATGTCAATGTCAGGAAAAGGAAATAATTCCGGCTTGCTTGTAAAGATGTCTCTCCGCCTCCTAACGGCAAGTCTTCCTAGTTAACCAGGGACCTGACCTAGTAGGGGTGCCAGGCTCTCATGGCAACGAAGCTATAACATAAATCAAGGTTGTTGAAGAAAGAGCATGGCTAATGCAGGGACATCCAGATTCTTTAGAACCTTTAGCTAGGTAGCTAGATGGCATACCCCTGTCGTGAAGTTCGGGACCTGAGCAGTTCTTCATCAACTTTTCGGCAGTTCTTGAACCCCCCTGTCCATCTCTTCTTGTTCAGTTCTGGTTTAATTGGTAAAGCTTTCAGTAGAGTTGATCTCCCGGTTTCAGTCGTCATTGGCGTTCAAGTTTTTTCAAGGTTGACATCATCAGAAACCTGAGACTAATGATCGACAATGGGTATTCTGCTCCACCGAATATGAGCGACTATACCGGCATATTCAATTTTCCCATATTCAAGCCATAATTGAGGAAGATATCTATTAACTTGTAAGTTCCAATCCTATTCTTCCTCCTGCTTAAGAATGGTTTCCATTGGACAATGAGTAGGTAGGTAGATGAAGAAGAAGCTCTCCCCAATTCCATCTCATCCAAGCCACAACACGCCAGCGTCTCCACTAACGAAACAAAGGCTGTGCACGTGTTGCATCCAATCATACGCATGCAAGCCACACACCCAAAGTCGTCATCACCAGATTCGGCCGCCTTAGCATCGCCACTCTTAATGCGATGAACAGAAACTCGGCCACTTCCACACAATCAGATGCTTTGCAATGGCGCTGGGAGGGATCCCAGCTACGTAATAATGGATGTCTTGCGCAAGCTTAGTCTCCATACGCAAGAAACCACTTAAACCCCGAATTCCTCACCCAGTCTACCTATCCCCCTCCACGAACCTTAATCCTCACATCTTCCGTTATTTTCTTGACAATATTCGTATAATCCTAAGCAACCATGGGTGCCAAGTCAGGAACCGCTCTCAAGTTCCTTCAATGGTTCATTCGTGGCATTCAATTTGCCTGTGCAGCCCTCATCCTTGCCATTTACTCCTACTTCTTAGCCACGCTCCACAACCACAACCTTCACATCAGCGATACCATCCGCGCCGTGGAGGGTATCTCTGGTGTAGCTGTTCTCTACACTGCTGCAGCTTTGGTACTTGTCTGCTGTCTCGCTGGTCGTACACTTTCTTCTCTCTTGGCCATCATCCTGGATGTCGCTTTCATCGGTGCATTTATCTATGTTGCTGTTGCCAACAAGGGTGGTGCTAGCAGCTGCACTGGCTATCTAGACACTCCATTTGGTAAAGGAAAGGCTGGAAACACTGCCGAGGGCAGTGATGGATTCACTGCTTTGCCGAGTTACCGCACGGCCTGCAAGCTCCAGTCTGCTTGTCTAGCTGTTTCTATCATTGCCATGCAAGTCACAAATCTAGACACGACCGTACCGCAACCCAACTGACCTTTCAACAGTATTTTCTTCATATTATCCATTGTGTTGGAGGTTGCCCTTGCTCGCCACCACCGTAAGGAGAAGCGTTTCGGCCCCAGTCCTGCTAACGATTACACCTCGGGCTATGGTGCCAAGGGTGGATTCCTGGGCCGTATATCCCGTCGTCGCAAGGCTGCTGCCGCCGAAGAAGGTCATGATTTGCCGGAGCATACTCACCCTGATCAGCTCGATGCATATCGCCAGAGCCACACCACAGATCGCACCGCCGTCAACAACTACCCTGACAATACCTACAACAAGTACGATAACACCGGCTTCAGTTATCAAGACCCCAAGTATGCGCGCCAGGACGGTTATGGTCAGATTCACTACCCTGAGCCTGAGTATGGTGTCACTCAACCGCCCGCTCGTCAGACTGAGAATCCAAACTATCGCTATGAAGACGGTGTTTACGATCGCACTTAAGTTGGAACGAAAGAAACTAGAAATCCCAATTGGAAAATTGCACAGAATGATACCCGGAATGTAGCTCCCGGCAGAAATAATATGTCGCTCGCAAACGATTACATAGGGTTTGGCTAGCCCGCCTAATGATTAATTATATGCTTTTTGATCCTTTCAAAGCCGGGATAATAGTGATGAGCCATTTTCCCACTGGTGGGCGTGCAATTCAAGGCTGGGCTGCTCACATTTTCTTCTTGCCTTGAACTCAAATCTCTTAGTTTATTTTGTCTCCAGGGTCTTTCGCCGCTTGAACTACTTTATACTCATCTGACAGGCTGGTGGTGCCTTCGCTTTAATCTCTTCCATGTCCATATCATCGCAGAACCAAGCCTCAATATCAATCAGAGAGGTTGAACTGTTACATCCCAGACCAAAAAGCTGATGTAACGGGAAACTCACAAACTACGAGTCTTAACGGAAACTAAACAAACAACTCGCTGTTTGTCAATCGCCATACCAACCAAAAGCGCCCGAGCAAGAACCCCTTGGTGTAACAGTGGAGGCTTACCAGACCTCACCCGGCTCTAGTTCGCTCATGCCATCGTCGCCTCCCCCATCCGTCCAATTCAGCTCCAGCTTCTCAAGTTCTCTAGAGAAAAAGTCCTGCTCGTCTCGCATAGCAGCTCTGATATCTGGTGCGATCTTATCTGGGTACCGGCGAAGGTTAAGCCAGTGCGTTAGGCTGCGCAATGCTTGTTCTAGGGGGAGCGCTGCATCGACTTCGGCATCCACGTCACTTCCCGCAAGCCATTCGTCCTTCAGCTCCGGTCGACAGTGTAGATATATCGCCGTGATCACCCGCATGTTGCTCTGTCGCCACTTACGGCCGCAGTAGGGAACTTGGTTCTTGAACAATTTAAGTGTGTAAAGGCGTAATTCTGGTTGAGGTACTTTGAGAGACTTCCTAAGGATTGTTGACGACTTATATTGGACAAGCAGCAAGTTTCGGTGTGCTTTGTTTTTGCAAATCTTTTGCATCACTCTCAAGTAATTAATGAGGGAGAAGAAGTTGCGGCGCGAGAAGTCCGTGATAGGCTCTGTCGGCTGTTGATTAAGGGGATAGCCAAGCTCGTCTACTTCGGGTCTCGTTGAAGAAGCGTGGTCATCGCTGTTGGAATCTGTGTCATCGTAGTTTTGCGCAGTTGGTGATCGTCTTCTCCTAATTGGCGGGGGTGCAGCCTCGTCTTCACTCTCTTCTATCTCTTCGTCATCCCCTTCATCTTCTTCCTGCACCGAGTCTGCAGTTGCCTTATCTCTAGATTGCGACAACAGGTTACAGAAATGGAAGAAACTAGGAATATTAATAGACTGGTTCTCAACTCCTAAGCATTACATCATACCTATTTTCAGCGCGGTCCATTTTGCTATCGACCACTTGCTGAACATCTTGATGAGCAAAGAGCTTGAGGACGAGAGGGACGTAGTTAGAGTCCAGTAGAAGTTGCGTCATATACTCAAATTTGAGGACATCTATTTGATATCAGTAAAGCAGACAATCGAATAGACTTTGTCAACATACGAGAAACTCTCAGCCATTTCAACAGGAGTATGAGAATACCAGTCATGGCTTTGGATGTGATTTCCCGAGTCCTGGCGGCGTCGACTTCTTCTAGCGATAATTCAGGTGTCGGTGGTTTGGGGAGGCCTTGTCCGGGCAACTCCTGCTGCTGTCTGTTCGCCGAAGGACCGCCGTTCATGCCAGGATTGTTACCTCTACCCATTCCTGGCGGTGCTTGTTGAGGCTGCTGCGCGACGATTGCTGTCACGTTAAGAAGAATCGGCCGCAGCAGCACTATCACAAGCGATTGGAGGTGAGGCAGAGCATCACGCTAAACGTCGTTAGCATCTTCCCCATTTTAATGGTTCGTTTTTACCACCCACATAGAACTTTTCAACAGCAGCAAGCCGTTGCTTGTCTCGTTCAGACAACAGCTCTGGTCGAGGACCATAGTCAATCTCCGGTTCAGGAGCGACGGGATGCTTTCTCTTCTCCTCTGCTTTTGTCTGCGCTTTTACCGCCTTCAGGATCTCTTGCTCTTCTGCCGAAAGCTCATTAAGGTCTAGACCCTCGATCTCATCGTCATCATCATTGTGGTCACTGTTATAACCACGCTCGAACTTGAGAAATCGCTCGCGCTCTTCCCAAAGCTGGCGAGTCGCTCGCGTCATCCTGACTCGTTTAGAGAATAACTCTCCGGCTTCTAGGATGGAAGCGGGAATATCGCTTCCTTCCCATTTTCGGCCGACCAGAGCATGTTGAAGGCCGGAAGGGCCTTTCCCACCAGCAAAGTTGCTCGACGCATCTAAGGGAGGGTACATGAATGGGAAATTCTGGTTTGTTTGATAGTTCTGTTTCTTGCCTCCCTTTCCGTTAACAGCTGGAGAAGGGGGTGGTGACGGCGCCGGGGTTGCAATGTGTACTGGTTGGTCAAGAATTGAGGTTCCTCCACTGTGAACCTGGGGTGGCGCGGGGATGATACCGTTAGCACCGTTGTTCCTGGAAACTTGACTCGAGAGAGCGGGTAATAAAGAGGTGTTATCTGCTTCAAGTGGAATGGCTGGTCGCGGAGGTACATATGCTGGGTATTTTGAGGTAATCTCTTGCCGGAAAACGTGATAATCTAGGGGCGAAGCAGTGATGGTCTTCTTATCAGCTGCTTTGTCTCCCATCTCATTAGTAGCGTCTTTGATAGCTTCGAGCTCTTTGGTTCCACCAAAAACAAGTAGAATCGATTTCCAAAACAGTAGAAGTATCTGTTGAAGAATGAGCATCACGGTGTGAAACACGACTGCTCAACATACCTGAGTTTGGGGCATGGCATTTTGCTCATCCCATCGTAATTTCGAAGTTGCTGTAAACATGTAATCGACCATCGAGGGGTTGAGTTCCACTATTCATATCAGTCAAGGCCAGACGGAAGACGAAGAAAAAGCTTACACAGTTTTCCGTGCGTAGAGGACATGTCTTCTGGGTCGTTGAGAGTTTCCTGCACTGCAACGTACATGATGGTCATAAGATTCATCAGCTCATCCTGAGCTTCTTGGGCGCTGTTATGCTGCCCTAAGGGGTCCCCTGACCTGGAGTCTATATTCAGTTTCATGCTGCAGAAGGTACGTCATGCTATGCTCACCACTGTACTTCGAAGTTACTCCGCAGGGCTTCCCATATCACGGGCAGCCCTTCCAAAGAGCTAAGACACTCGACTCCAGCCTTGATAGCCTGCAGCTGCGGAATACTCGCAACAGATCGGCTATCCCCTGGTGTCGCATTCGGCATGGCGGTATCATTCCAACGGCCCAAAACCAGATACACCAGCTTCCCAATAGAAGCTGACCGTAGTGCAGCATCATTGGATTGCACGCCCGCTATAGCGGTTTGGACAAACCGTGCCCGAGTATCATTATCTGCATCATCCCATGAGTCCTGAGATCTCGACTCATGCTGCCAGTGCCACTTAAAAGCTCTCTGTGCAGCACTGAGCCTAACCCACTGTGGTACCTGATAGTTGAACCACTCGTCTATCTCTTCGGCATGCGGACCCATGTCGGTGTACTCAAAATCATAGGCGACAGGATCGGCGCGATTGAACTCCGCTACTATATGGCGCAATTGCTGGAGAGAGAGCGAGTCAGTCCCCGAAGGCTGGTCATTTGAAGGAAGAGGCGCCATAGGCGCGGCTGGAGGGGCGCCTTGTAGAGAGTTTCGCTCGAGGGGAGGCCGTGCTGCTGTGGGCGGCGCAGGAACCGGTGGAAGATCGGGCTGTTCGGCCTCGCCGGCGAGGTCAGCGATTTCGCCTGTATCAGTTACATCTTCTACCGGAGTAACAGGTTGCGCATCGTCCTGAGAGGCCCTCGGAGGCCAGACGTTGCTCATGGTGTTGGTCGGTTGCTCGTGAGGTTGATCTAAACAAATGCCCCGCCAAATTTGATGTTTTTCGTTTCGGTGCTTAAGCCATACTGGAAATACTGCTTGATTGAGTATTGGTGACAAGGAAAACAAGCATGCGGCTTTTGTCTCAACCGATACTTTGGGGAGACCGAAATGTATGACTATGTTGAGTGATAATGGTTGTAGACGTGGCCTGGTTGAGTTGATGGAGGAGGAGGGCACCCGACACCTCAGTCTTGAGAATTGGTAAGTAACGCCTGCCGAATATAATTGGCGGATGCTCTAAGGTACGAATGCAGGTCCTGGAAGCCCAGGCGCAACTAGGTAAAGGCCCCCCCATCCTCCTCCACCATTCATCATAATTGCGGTGGTCATTAATAAAAAGGTTAGTACTTACTACCTTACCTACTACCTATGACAGCAACTACATATAGGTATGGAGGTAAGACAAATAATTTAAGAAGAGCTCAAGTTTAACTCCGTTTTTATATTTTAAGTTTACGAAGGTATAAAACTATATCTCATAGACGTTTTAACTTAAAGGAATATTCTATATATACTTAGTCATAAATATAATTTAGAATAAGTAATATTCATGATTTGAAGCTTGTATAGTTTACTAAATAATACTTCTCTTTATCTATAGCTTCTCTGGAATTCGTTCACTTGGAACCTGACGAATCTGCATTAGAGTCATGATCCGCATCTCCCTCTTTCAATGCTTGTTTCTGTCCTTTTTTTGCTTTTGCCCTTTTTCGTAGCTTCTTCAGACGATTCATCCTCTTCTTCTTGTCTTTTACATGCTCCTCTTTCTCGGCCAGTTTTTTGACCTCGGCTGCTTTCCTCTCTTCCATTTCCTTTGCTCGTTTTCTTAAGGATATCCGTTGTTTCTTCCCTGGTCGCCGTTTTGTTTGTGCCACTTCACCCTGTGCCCGTTTTTCATTCGCCCTGGCTTTTCGAGTAATAGCGAGTTTCGTAACCTTCCAAGGAACCTGGAGGCCCCAAGCCCTGACGTGTGATCTTGCCAACACTTGATCCCCACTCACTGCTGCTACAGTATACTCATGCTTTCGTTCTGCAGAGACGTTTTTAACCACATAGTAACTGAGTGGTCGACCGCTCACAAAAGTTCCATCGCCTGTTGGTCCATGATCTTCCTCCAGAACAACCTTTTGGCTTGGTGGGGCTTTGCTGAAAAGTCGAAAAACAAATTCTTCTTCCTCATCATCCTTCGCGGCGGGAATAGCCTCTGATTCTCCAATACCGTTATCACGAGACTCTTTGCTTCCTCTTAGAGAACAGTCCTTGATCGCGACGTCAGGCGTCGGTTCTGCCAATACTTCCAGTCCCAATGCTCTTGCGATCTGTTCATTCAGTTTTGCGCGCAACTCGGCATCACAAATGCCGTCGACACTCCAATTCTCTGCGCCATCATCTGATTTGTCCAGATCTTCTCTTCGAACCCTGAAAAGCGAGTTAATGAATGGGAAAAAAAAGAGCCAGGGTAAGCAGGTCATCAATTACCTCTTTGCTTCAGGCACTTCAAACATGCTGCTCTCTCTGTGTGCCAATGGTGGATGGCCGTAGGGCAGGTTTGTCTTGATGTGAGAATAGAAACAAAGACTACGATGTTGTTGTCAAGAGAATGCCGCAAGATAAGTCAGGGAAGCAGATTAGCGGGGATCTTTCGAGGCTGGGCAACTTCCATCAAAAGCCAAGGTGCTTTAAGCGGCAAAATCTCCGTATATCAAAATTCCGCGACGCAGCGTGTTATCTTATCGCCTCTTTACGGTGCCTGGGTACCTTAAACTGTATTGGATGCGGATCGTGCCTAGTTACCTTACCTAAGGAGGTTAGTGCCTAAGGTTAATACTTTGGAGGCAGTACTCTCCCGAGAGCTTCCATTGCCTCCAATCAAAGTATTGAATATTTGTCAAAAGGGTTAGTGTTCACTGCTACAGATAAAATTCGTGATATCGTCTGATCGCCCGTTGATTGAAAGACAATCATCTCTAGTACCTTAGTTTAAGGACAAACAGAAGGCGAGCATCAATCAGTGATATTCTGTTACACTTGATCTAACATTGCCTCTTAACACTAGTCAACCTGAACTTCAGCTCTTCAGGTGAACCAATCAGATTACCTTCTGCACTTACAGAACAGATCTATTAACAAAGCCATCCCCCACGATAGCCCTTCTTAGAGGCTCAAATACGACCAGGCTATTGAGACATCGACTTGGCACAGCGCAAGCATGAGGGGGGCATGGCATTAGATGGCCCGGGCCTCGGAGGACCATTCGATGGTGCGACGTTCGTGTGACCTCAGCTATTCATCACTTATAACTATTAAAGAGCTCAAGGCCCCGAGTTTGCAATGTAGTTCTCAGCACAAGCGTTTCGTTGAAAGGACCAACCAGGGGTAGGATTATGACTACTACCTCGTACCTATATTCATTTTGCAACCCTACCCAACTATCGATTCAGACCTGCACTTCCTTCACACAAGCGATCGGTCAAACCAGTCACTTAAAAGCCCCAGGGAATTCCTTCATCACATTCCGATTGTTTTTTTTTTACTACTTCATTGATACATAAGGGACTCGAGCTCAGCGGCAACTTTTTGGACATGCCACTTGACAAAATAAACACCGCCCTATGACGGAGCTGGTACAATCCGCAGATTCATACCCGCAGGAGAAAATAAACAAGAATATTTCAACAAACAAAATCATCAGAGAAGAAGATACGCCCTTGTTTCGCCTGAATCGTCCTTTAGCCCCAGACATGCAACGGCGTCTCGAATCGTTGCAGAACCAGCCGCGCTGCATTAATGAGAGGTTTCGAATTGACCAGTTCTCATCGTTCCCCAGCGTCATTAGCCTCTAGTCATCCGTTATCAATCCTCGTGTATCAAACCCTCTTCCTTCTTTCTCCTTCGGCCAATCCTTTTCACCTCCATTAACTCTTCATCATTCTCGCCTCTGCCTCCGGCTCCGTCTACTTTCTGGTATCCATGTTTCAAATCAGTGCAAGCCGCCCAATTCAGATTGCCAACACCATCCGTCATAAAAAATAGAAAAACTCCAGTAGGTATTGTTACAAGCTCACTGACAAACGAACCAAGCGCTCCACAAGTCCAGTGGTTGTCATGCTTCTCGTTAGGCCAACATCTTTTGATGGCAACTTTTTGTATATCGTCAAACGCGAGCTTCTTAACTGTGGATAAAATAAGACATAGGAGTCTAGTTCCCATTCCAGGAATATTGATGCATGGCATCAAAAGAGCCTCTCGCGGCTCCGTTATAGACCGACGAACCCTGCGGCTGGCTCGATTCGGTCTTCGATGGCGACGATCCCGCAGGCGTACTCTTGTACTCGTCTTGAGGGAAAGGGTATGGTCGAGACTCGGCAGTGCTAGCATATGCCAGATTCGTACTATGCTCCCCAGACGCTGATGTCCAGGTGTGTGCAGGCGCGTAGTAGTCTCTTGCAGGCACTGAAGGTGGCCCAGACGTTTCTGGGTTGTAGCTGGGCTGCGTAACCTCGCTAGAACTCGAGTTCACGGGGGCATACGGGGCGTATCGATATTCTGGAGAGGCGTCGGTGTTCGCTACTGAGCCCGCACTCCTTATCGATGGGTGACTCATGTGTCGTGGGCTTTTCAACGGCCTTGGGTTATCGACGTAACGAGGGATGTTCATGGCCTGGTCATGGCTTCCGAGCGGAGTGGTGTGTATCGATAACTGCGGGGGGCCAGTCGTTGTCTGCATATTATAAGTATACTGGGATCGGACTGGTGGGTGCTCCGAATCATTCGTTACCATGGATATGGGCACAGGGGGTTCCATCGATGATTGGATGGGCATTCCTTGTGATTCGGCAGGGAAACTGGCCGTACCAGCCAGAGGGCCCATTGACGCCGCAGGGTAACTCTCTGCGCCAGAGGTTGGGATATGACCCAAGGGAACCTGGGCTGGCGGTGTCCCCCAAGTTGGATATGAGCTACAAATCAGTCAGTACGGCTCAAGTCGAGATACAACCAAAGTTGATCCAGGCGCAAACTCACTTAGATCGTATTGGGCCTAATTGTGTGCCCGGGATCTTTGGCGCGTTGAAGGTAAAGGCTGTCCGTGGGAGTTGGGCGTCAATGCCTCTTGGTTTCGCTTCCTGGTGCTTTGCGCTCAAGGGGCCCGCAACAACTCCCACTCCAGTTTCCACAAGGGCTTGTCCTCGGGATCCTGCACTGGATCCTAACAAAGGGATCTCCTTTCGAGCTTGAAAGTTACGAGGGCTTCGCCCCCTGACGACGATGGGCGCCGTGGTGGATTCCGTGAGCACAGTCTTGTTACCATTGGCCAATGTTCCAACAACTTTTAGATGGAGGACGAAATGTTGCTGAAGCTCCTTTCGACGACCATTGTTTGCAGTTGCGCTGTGATCGTATTAGCAAGCGAATGCTGCCAGTGCAGCCAATGACTTACATCCTGAATTGAAGGCGTCGCCACCCGATGGGATAAACGGCATATTCACCATCGGATTCTGTCCCGTCGTCCTGGAAAGGAATTAGAGGCAGAGACTGCGGTTCTTGATCAGGGGTTTGGTTTGTGTCTGGTGAGTTTGGTGGAGGGGTTTTCCACGGAATCACGATTAATCGGACCGGGTTGCCATCAACAGACTCAATGGCAGAAATAGTAACCTCCATGTTACTGACTGCAACAGTCTCGCCAGATTCGGTGATCACAGACAGTTGACCTCGTGGAGTAACAAGGGTGCCGCTGATTTGAAAAAGATTTCTTCGGTAACAGGTCAACTCAGGCTGTCTGAGCGAGCCATCCGATGTGTTCGCAGGCATTTCGGAAAGGAAGAACATCCCGTGGAGTTGAGCGGACAACTCTAGTTGTTGCATGCGGCCTTGCTGGTCGACAATGGTGTGTTTATCCTGTGTTCTCTTGAAGGCCAAGAGCTTGTGCTCGTGGCTGGCTGTCATCTTGGAGCTGTCATCACGGAGATCCTGGACAATTTCCTGGTAAGCAGGTGGTTCTGCTTCAGAGAAAGATCTCTTCAGGTTTGGGTAGCCATGATGTGAGACAATTTCTGGGTGCGCAGGTCTGTCGTATGCTTCTTGGTCGTCTTGGGGATATCGGCTGTAGGGGTAAGAGGGCTGATCCATCTCGGTATGATTACTACTAGTCCGTCCTGAGAGCGGCGAAGAAGTTGATGGCATGGGATCTGCCACTCGACCTGGTATGTGTACTGAGCCTCCGTAACTTGACCACATGCTTGAATGCCCTGGGTGTCCTCTCAAATCTGCCATAGTGGCCGGGTATGCCGTTGCGGTTGTCATGGGAGCATAAACTATTCAACTTTGCCGCTTCCTCAACCAGACCAAGTTGCCTGGACTTTGACCCGTCTCTAGTAACGTGGTCCTGAGAACATCAATGTCGATACAGATCAGGCCAAACAAGATAGTCGAGATAAAAGAATCTCGCGAGACGTGTTTGGCGCAAGGTGTGGTGGAAGCGAAGGAACAACACGATACTCAAGACACCGGGGAAGTGATGTTTGAGGTTGATGGTGCAAGTGTGTACTTGTATATGGAAATGGATGGCGGCCAGAGGAACGGCAGATGATGGAGGGGAGTGTTTAGTACAACACCCGGCACTGTCCCCAGGGTGGAGACCGAGTTTGACGGGGGGCTGTTTCGAGGTCCAGGCACAGGGACTTGGGTCAGTGCTGTCGACAATACCTAGTAGTATCGAGTCCAGAGAGAGTTCTTAGTATAAACTCTCACAGACAGTCATGAATGTCTGCGGGCTGGGAGACCACTTCAGCGCATGCGGCCGTTCTTGGAAGGAGGACGGGGAGTGGAGGGGCGGATCTGAGAAACAAAGCAGCCTGTTGTGATATTGGAGGCTGATTTCATGCAAATTCTTTGGCAATGCTGGGTTCTTAAGAGAAGGCAATAATCTGCTCGACAGCAGTGATGGTAGACACCAACGAAGCCTACAGCATAAAGAGTCTACGTAGTAGAAGATGAGTTTATTAAACGCTGTTTCTCTAGGAGACAAGCAATCCTGATAAGGTGGATGTATCAATGGAACTTGTAATGGAGCTCGGACAAAGCTATGCCCCAGAGACTTTCTGATAGAGAGGGTCAGGTCCAGAGAGGACCGCAAACTGCCGGATACAGGCAGGATAGCAGAAGCAAAGGACATGACCGCCGACAACGCCGGGGCTTTTGGGAGCCAGGACCTTCACACGAGGTAAGAGAAGACATCCCATCCCAGACACGCCCCAGCACGTAGCGTAGTCCCTTGCCATGCCATCCCCTCGTCAGCGTCTACCGAGGGGTTCGAGAAACACCCCTGCTCGTCAAGCCCAGCACGAAAGAGAAAGCCCATGTACTGTTGACAAGTCATGCCGCTAAAGTTTGGATAAGAGCATGGCCTGCCCAACGCAAGGTTCACGTACTGGCTACCCCCATCCATGCTGGTTGGGATGAGATGGATAGAGCAAATGGGTCGAGCGGGGACACGGGGACTATCTCTTGAGGGCCCGGCAGCCCCCCTCCCTCCTCAATCAAGCCGCCCTGCCCATAGCCAATCCTGAACCCTGACACTTGACCGGGGTTCGTTGATTCTGAGAGAAGAATCCTCCGAGGCCTAGTAGAGGTTGCTGGCCCGCAAATTTCTAGAAAACCGTTGGACAGAGCTGCTAATAATGGGGCAACCTCAGAAAGCAGGGAGGTAAGAAAACAGAGGAAAACTCAGGTTTGAAGAGTTTTGCTATTGACCAGGGTTTGCTTGTGTGCGGTTGACATTCGCCCATTGGCATCACGATCTGGCTGTGACAGTAATGCGCTATGCGGTGCTGTGCTGTGCTGTGCTGAGATGCCCTAATAGAGCATTAACACAGGGCGATATCACGCAAAAGGGTACTGACTGCAGCTTATGATCTTGCCCGGTGAACTAAGGAATGGAGGCCCGGTTACAAGCCGGAGCAAGTACTTGAGTGTGATCCGTTTTGGGATCGACCCGGGAGATGAGAATATGGAGTACCTTCTTCGTCTGGCAGAAGAGACGGCTTAGCTTATGCTTACTCAAACCCTTTGAGCGGAGAGGAGGTGGAGTGAACGGCACGGCCCCATCACCAGCATATCGGTGCTCCATCATAATTATCATCGACCAATTCGCAGCAGTGGCAGCAACAGCAACGGGCGCGCCGCTTGTATGCTATGGGATTGCAGCAAGCAGTACTGTAATATTATATGCATGTCCTCCGTATGTTCAGGTAATATCGAAAGCCCTGCAGTAATGACAGCAGCCTAGAGAAGAGCACGAACCATATGCCCATGATCTGTCTAGGATATCCATGCTAACTAGGCCTGAGTCGTGGAAAAGTGTTTGTTGATTGTGTTGTTGTCCACGAGCAAGGTGGCTAATTATTGTCAAAAGTTAGATTGGGGATGCTTGCGCCGCATGATGGAATTGAATTTGACCGAACGTGCGGAGAAGCTTGCTCCGGCATGCAGCCTTGTGTTTGATGGAGATTCAGGGCCGGGCATGGCTGGTACAGTCGATGGCTTTGGTACTTGCAAACGGTTAATAGTGTGGCTATTTTCTAAGCCATGTGGCGTTTGCTTGGACCAACACTATCCCATTTTCCTGGAATTCAAGATCCTTGTCCGTGAGACAGAGAAAACGTGCGTGCTGTGGACGATGATGCTAACTAAGAATGATGACGATGGGAGACTGTTTCGGTAGGGCTCGACAAAACGTGGGCGGGCGGAGAAACGAAACAAGGCCGGCCGTCACGTCACGACTCAGTGACTGTTGTCATAGGTGCTCCATTGCCTTCACTCTGGACTCGTGGCCACAGACGTGTGAGGGGGAAACATGCGCTTGGTTTGAGATGGGCGCCCAGTTTGGAGATGGCTTCAAAGTTAAGGATGATGTTGAATCAATGTATGGCCCTGTCTTTGGTTGGTTCGTTGGTGGAGAAAAGGGAGCGGTACGTACCTAGGTACGCAAGACCAGCAAGGTCCAGGGCATGAGAAAGGTGAGACAAGGGCACGAGGGGGAAATGCTCTGAACGAAGCAAGGAGCGAGACGTGCGAGGGGAAACTCAACCAGGTTGATAATGGCCATTCAGAAGCAATTGTGATGCACTAGAGACACAAAATAGCAGAAGCGAGCCAGGAAAAGACAAGAGCGGCCGGGGCCGTGCCCCTTCTCAACGGCCGCCCTCCTCAACGGCTTCCCCCCACAGCTTTCATGCACAGTATATCCTCTCATCTAGCACTGATCAGACTGTGATTTGTTACTTACATCACTCGGTCAAGGCCCAGGCTGCCAGGCCTCTCACCCGACAAGGCCAAAACTTCCGCCTCCTCCAGGTTTTGTATGCATACAGAGCATAGTGAGAAACCTAATCAGTCGTGGGTGTGGCATCCCCATCGCGTGTTATTGTCGTCACGATGCCACAGGGGCCGCTCCATATCAGAAAACCCCAATTTTTCTGGTGTCGAGCAGTTTCACTAATTGCTCAATCCCAAGCATATCGGAGCATTCCAGTTGAGTTAGCAAATCGTTAAAGCGCCCAGGCTCGGCCGTAGCGAGGGGCTCGCCATCAAGCTATCACTATTGCTATCACTAGGTGATCAGGGATTGTTGTCAAAGGCGCGAAGGCGCGAAATGTCCGCCTTGCTTAAACAACTTCGATGTTCCCTGACCGGGGAAGTCAAGGCCAAAACCGAGAGTCGAGACCAAACGAAGCACCAAGCTAAAAAGGGCCAATATGTTCAAGTTAAAACATCTATGACCCAGGGTTCAAGACCACACGCAGGATGAGGCCCGCTTCTTTGCTGGTTGGGGTTCCTTTGATTGTTGACTTCACGACTCTTCGACATGACCAGGATGAGGAGCATATCTCAAGAACATTAGTCGCGTCCAGGCACTTTCACTATATGCCCGCATCTCCAACCTCTAAATCCGCACAGACTGGAGCTCATGAGTCCCCACATCCACATACATACTTACATACATACGGATAGGATATTGAGCATTCAATACCGCGTCCTCCTGCGCGCAGTTCACCATACTCACATGCCTTGCGCAGTCTTGTACTGTATCACGTCCTTGTTCGGGGGAGGGTGGTCAACTATCCTCCCCATTCGTTCCCGTATCAACAGCAATACATACCACTATCTGACACTTCTAACCACCCATGAAGAATGTGTGTGTATAGCATTATCTATCGATCGAGGCTTGCAGGCAAACGAGGCTGCCAAGCCCGCGCCATGTCCTAGAACTACTGTATCCTAAAAGGCATACATACAGCTTCAAACCCCAACTCGAACAAGGAATTGAATTTCGCCGGTGAACTGTTCCTCCTGAGACACGCGCCCAGACACCCTTTGAGTGGTAGCTCCCTTATCCACAAGTGCCCTGTCCCGCCGCCAATCACTCGATGTAACCATCCCAGGTGGCCACGGCGATTTTTTGAGATCTGGCAGGCCATTGCGTCTCCTACCTTCAAAGCAACGTTGGAGTAAATGCAGATAGCTTCATTGGGATGGCTCAGCCTTTCACTGTGAAGCAGCCACCATTTTTGAGATTTTCCCTCTCGTTTCTTTCCTTCGCTGTTCTGTTTGTTGACTATACGAGCAGTTAGTTTACTCACTGTTGGCTTTTGCGACAAGTAGTCTGTTCAATCTGGCGACCTGACGTTGCCAGAGCTCAAGAATCCTTTGAGAGGCGATTCTCGTGCTAGACATGACAAATGATGAGTGAGCACTGCAAGAAACGTTGCGCAGCCTGGCATGTACACGGGATCCTCCAACAAAGGGGCCGAGGCTGCGAACTGGGCGACTATTCTGGCAATGTGGACTCCGAAATTGTGTTTCGCACATCCATGATCTTAATACACGGGTATTAAGATAGTTATCAGCAGGCTTTTGCAGCACTTGAATTGACGGGCAATATAACCGACACTTGATTGGTCCACCCGGAAAAGTCGCTAAAACGGTCCTGCAGGTGCATACTCAAAGGTGTAGGTAGGACAACCTGGTGCATCCATGCACAAATGTCAGAACCATCGTTAGGAAATCCGCCCATCGTTTGTGTCACTACGTCAGGGTCGGGTTCTGCCTCTGACTTACACTGCTGCTCAGCAGCGAGAGAGAAACATTATCGGAATGTTTCATAAACGTGGCCGTTGGAGGGGGCGGGATAAAGCTGAGACGGCAATGGTTACTGGTTCCTCAACCGCAGCGTAACCACAGACGTTGCAACGCGCCAGCAGATCGCGGCAGTTGAACGCCCACAGTGCCATGAGCTCAGGGAAGCTGACTCGATTGGCTTCCCTGCTGGCATTCAGTTTTAGCGTTGTCCTTGATGGTTGCCGATGGGTCCCGCCCCCTGCTGTCTCAAGCACAAAGGTCCACATGTCTCCGGGTTTAGGTCGAGTAAGCTGGAACTGGCGTGCCTTGGACTGCCTTGGGCCTTGTCCCTCCGGCCGGTAGTCCCTTTCGGGATGCTGATCGTCCCTCCTCGACCTTGACTGGGAGACACTTGACTTACTTTGGGCAATAGCTCATTATCCCTTGTTGGCCAGGCTCCGTCGTGAACTGAACATTAAACGCCGATCGAAGACCCGGCTCTTGATCACCTTTGTTTGAATCAGGAAAGCGATTCATCTCGGAACCATGCAAACGATGCATATGGACCGATTCAGAATCGCTCCCTGGGTGGACGAAATTATACGAATTAATGCGCATGAAGTCAATAGAATTCAGCGAGATGAGTTTGTGGCCCTGCTCCCAATTCTTCAGTCCTTGGTGCACGATCAGAAGTGCTTGGTGGCCTCGGTTCATGCTAATCCCTGGTCTGTGGCTACAACAGGCTTGAAGCGATCTCAATACCTACATACCTATTTGACGCGTTGTCGGTTATAGATAGCCAGGTAAAGTGTTGAATTGGCTCCAGTTGAGCTCCACCGGCTGTAACAGAGGCTAAGAGGCTTGCTACATGGAACTTGCGATTGACAACCGTCTTGCTGTGGTACCTCATCCTTTCATGCGCGACCCGGGGTTCGAGTGGCAGAGGGAGCAAGAAACAATTAGGCAATGAAACGAAACATTGCGTATGTACATACATATCCGTAGGTAAAGTTTACTCCCCAGCTACCGATCGGCACCTTTGTTGAGCTAACAAACCCAGACTAGCAGAGACCCTTGAAGAAATATCAATGTAGGTCTGCGTTCTCCTTGCATACTGTGACTGACCATGCAAGTACCCTAGGAAAGATACCTATCAACTTTGACTGCACAAGTTGAATTTGTGCAACTAATTATGCGGCCTTGCCGCGGGAATGAACAGTCCCGAGACTTTTCAAACATCAGGCCATTTACGGCAATAGTTTGAAATGTCGCTTCTACCTGCATCCAGAGTACAAACTCACGCTAGTTAATCGTCATTTCCCAGATGCTTTAATCAACTTTGTGAGAAGAGACATCCTTGTTATTCTATTTTGTTGGCCCACTAACTCACTGACCAGTTACTTCCGAGTTTCCATGTGCTAGAAAATCCTTGTGATATTTGTTACAGTGCATTCTGTCCAAGTACGAAAATGCCTCTAAAGGAATAGGTTCGCTTTGAAGGCCTCGCTTGATCCGTGTACCTGCATCAGCCAGTCTGCTCGACGTTGACGTGGTATCGCGAACTCAGCCCTACCGCACTTATGTCGAGACACTTTTGTTTCGTGAGCACGCTTGCGGCTCCTGGCTGGCAAGATCCGGTAGCATTGGGGCAGTGGGTGATCGACGCAACGCCCACAGGGAAGCTTTAAAGAGATCCCACGTCAGTCCGAGTCGATGAAATGCGGATGAGCTGATTTCAGTTCAGCATGTATTATGCGCTGGTCCACTACAGAAATGGGCATCTGGGCGAGAAACTAAGGGCGTATGTGAGAGCACAAAAAGGTACCTTTTAATTGCGACGAGGACAAAGAGTGACAGCCACGCATGCAGCATGTGTGCATGGGAAAGGGTCCGATCCCAGAGCAAGAACAAGGGTCTGTAGAGCTCCCGAGCCAGCCTATCCTGGGTACTAGAGGTCTCTAAACTTCATTGATGATTTCTTACCACGTCATTGGGGACAGTGATCTTGAGGCTGGATAAGGATCAGCTCTTCCTAAGGGAGACTGCCGCATGATCCAGCAGCGAGATTGCTGGCTACTGCCATTGTTACTCTCTGCTCCTTGGATACTATTTCCTGACAAGGAGAGCCAGCCGGCAAACAAATTCGATACGTTTCTTGTCATGTCTGAAACTAAGCTAAGCTGCCCGGTAGCAACAAACTATAGTAAAGCCATGGGTCTCACTAATGACTCCCATGTTCTGCGACTGTCAGCCCAGAACCCCAGGCCCGTCAACAATCACAATCATGTTATCATTGTTGGCTAAAGGTTGAGTCTACCTGCGCGCGGACTTGTGCGCACATATGCAATAGCTGTGAGCAGGGCGGCATCTGCAAGCTGCTGCACCTAAATCCCTGTTTGGTCATAGAGTTTCGACATAGTGAGCTTCATGGTCGGCAGCGACATTGCCGGCAGTTTAGAGACGAGGTCTCAAGGCAAGTTCAAGGCTAACACGGCATGTCACGGCTTATTATCCAGGCATTAACCCTTGATGCCAGCAGGTCTGGATAGGCATGTACAGTATACCAGCAGCGTTGTCTTATCAAGCAACAAAGATGGTGATCCCGTGCGACACCACGTGAACAAAAGCTCGAGCACGCTTGCGCCTTACCCTCGCGTTAGCTGCTGGACCTTCTATCGGCCGGAGCAGTGTCCGCTTGGAGAGGGTGTCTTTGTACTTGGCATCGACCGACAGGTCATCATGTGGCTAGCGGTAGGGCCTTTTACATATCCTGATCTTAATATCTAGATCTCGTTTAGTTTGTGCTATGACCTCTGGAGTCAAGCAGTGGACAGTTTATCTCCCATCTTTTATCTTTCATTGCAAATGTTCTTTTACGCGCTGGACCGTCCCGCCGTCTTGTGAAAGAAGAAGTACGTGGTTGACTTTATGGTTGTCGTCCTCGACCACCTATAGTACACGAGCGTCTACATTTTCAAGGGTCACAGTGTCGATCGGCAAGCCAGCTCACTATAGCACCAGAGGATACGGTATCAAGGCAAACATTGGTCAGCTGTCTCAAGCGAGCAAAGGGCTCTCCATTTTGGATCAAGAGCAGCCTTAAAGCGAAACAGAACAAAACAAATCAATATTTCTATGGCTGGTCGAGCTGTCTGGGATCAGGGTCGTCTGCCGAGTGAAAATCCCGACTGGCGGTCTACTTGACGTTACCTTACAATCTCCATACATGTGGAGGAGCCCACGTTTACCTTCGGTAATTGACGAAACATCATGCTTTGTCTTTCAGAATCGGAGCATTTTCCACAAGTCTAGATGAGTTCTTGTAATTTGGAATGCTAGGCATACGGCCATGTTTGAGTAATCGGCAGGTCACCCTACCAGAACAGTCTCAAGTACATGCATACATACACACTCCATACATCCAACGGTTGTCAAGGACGAATTTGGGTTGCTGCAGCGGAGCCTATCTTTGATACCGAAGATTCTCGATTGCAGCAGACACAAATCGAGAACCCGACGTGCGCTGAATGGGTTGGGGGGTATGGGTTTAGGACTAACGTGCCGATTCAGGTTGGCGTCGTCCTTTGGCGAGGAGAACTTGATTCTCGTAGAAGGATACTTGCTGTGAGTGAGGCAGCCATAGAGCCACATATGTATTGCCGTAGCAAAGCCCGGTTGACACCATCTTAGGTAGGATCTTGGTCTTGGTGGAGATGGTAGATCATGCATGCATTTGCTACAGGACACATATAGTGATTTCCTAAATGTACAGTATCTAGAGAATTCACAGTATCATTAGACCACCTTGAGTCGTGACTGCGGAGCCGCGCATTGCCATCCATACCATACATACAGCGCTTGGCGTGATCGGGAACCTGTCTGAGGACAGCTGTCACCGAATGACCCAATTACCATCATCTTCATCAGAATCACCATCAACGAGGTCCTCTTCATCGTTGAGCGCCATCTGCACAAATCGACGGACCCAGGCCTCCTGTGCCGGGTCCAGACCATCCTGGTTGTTCTCATCCTGGCCCTGTGCTTGCTGAAGTAGTTGAGGTTGTCGCTGGTTCACTCGTTGACGATTAGCAACAGCTCCCCCGCCACGAGCCCCTCCTCCTCTTCCTCGGGCTCCCGCGCCTCCTATTCTCCCAGCCCCTCTTGCGCCGCGTCCTCGCCCCGCTGGACCTCGAGGGGGGCCATTATGGCCGCGGCCCGCGAGTTGTTGCGGTGCGTCGGGTGCAGCGGGAGGAATAGCCCTTCGACCATCGCGAGCTTGATTATCGACGAGTCGTATAACGAGGGGTCCTTCACGCGCAATCTCGATACCTTGGCCCTGGCCTCCAAGCGGTCTGTTGTTGCCCTGGGCATTAGCTCCGTCCTCGCCGTCACTGTCATCAGACTCGATAACTTCCGGCAGAGGCATAAGTTCAATATCATCGAGTGCCGCGGGAGCATCTGCAACGGGACCGCGGCCACCAACGAACCCTAAGCCCACGTCGTCGCCATCGCCACCCTCGAGTTCCCACAGCCGCATGTAACAGGAAGTGACCTTGCCGCCCGCCAGCTGGTTGTAGTGCTGGTATGGATTCACCGGGTCAAGCCAGGAAGAGCATAGATAGCAGAAATGAGTGTCGCATCGCGAGCAGATCATGTGGTTGCAGCCGTGTGTCTTCTGCGCAGGGGCGTTGCATGTAGGGCATGGACTTGTGTGAAGCTGTAGGTACTCGAGTGATGCTTTTTCCTCTTCGCTGAGTTCTCCCTTATCACGTCGTGGTGCACATCGGACAAACTCTCCGTGCCATGACTGGTAGCATTGGCCACAGAAGGCGAAGCCACAGTCTTCGCAGATGGCCAAGAGATCCGCTTTGCTAAACGTTTCCTTATTCTTCCTTTTCCCAGACTTGACACTATTCCCTTCTTGTTCTTGTTCTTTCTGTTCTTCTTCAGCATCAGGCGTCTCGGCAAACTCTAAACCTTCCGGCTTCTTGTGACGTTTCGATCGGGCCGCTCCATTACACCACTGTCGTGGACAGTATATTGTGTTTTTGTCAGACTCGAGTTCTGTCTTGTACTTGAGTGTGACGTATCGCTTCACCATTTCCTCGGAGAGCCCAATCTGGAGAAGCTCGCTAGGGCTGATGGCAACCTTGTGCTTCTTTGTGTCTCTCGATGCTGCACGCTTCTTGGCGCAGTTAGGGCTCAGACAACGAACGGTAGAAAGATTGCCCTCGTTGATTGCGTCGTTGTAGAAATCCTGTAAGCATTGAATACAGAAAATATGTCCGCAGTCAAGCATTCTGTGACACTTGGAGCCCTTTTTGGGATCTATGTAATGTCAGTAGGTGAATGAGGATCCGTGATGAATATGCATACCGAGACAGACACCACAATCAAATGTCTCCTTTTCAAAAGCCGCCTTTTTGGCTTTTATATCGTGGTCCAGCACGGCTAGTTTATGTTCTGGATCAACCTGAAGTGTTCCCTCAGGACTGATGGTTCCAAACACGTCTTCAGCGGCGCGCTGAATATGGTCGATGTAAGTAAATGCAACCATATCGCGACCAATCTCGTCCCATAAGCGCGGCCCATCATCCTCAAGCCGTTTGATCGTTTCCCTCGACAACCACTGCGGTATGGTAGATACCACAATGTCTGGTGGCGCATCTGTAGGGTAACCCTCTGGGAGACAGACTCTCAACCGTAGAGGGGGCAGGTACGAGACTTCAAGAGAATCAACCTCAGGCTGGGCATTCTCAGTAGCTTGGCCAAGTGTGGTGAGTCCTGGGTGGGCGGGTGCTGACGCTGCTGGGAAATTGACGGTAACAGAAGCGGCCGGCTCAACGGGGAGATCTATCTCGAAGGTGAAGGGGTCCTTTGCGTCAGGGCGGCGGATCTCTGGGTATATGGCCTCAATAGAGCCAAGCTCTATGAGACGTGGGTCGTCGTTGTAGTCCATGGCTGTTGGGGACATAGGAAAACCTCACAGCTCCGTCAGGACACCAGAAATTCGGACTAGGCCTGAGATGATTCAGAACGCACTTGGCAGGCTCCTTGGCCAGTGTTTTCTTCTGGGCCCCCTTTTTAATAACCTTGATTCTTTTGACACTTCGAGACTGCTATGAGTTGTTATACCTTGGGAGGAGTGTATATTGTGGGCGATGAACTTCAGCAAAGACTTTGTCCAGAGTGGCGAGGCTGAGTAAGTATGTCAAATACCAAGGGCCCTCAAATTTACCAGCCCTTCTTAGTGAATTTTTGTTAGGCCTCCATCATTTTAGTCTCCTTCTCGTTCTTCCTTGTCAAGACTTGAACATGAGGTACTTTACGTAGAGAGAGGGGCGAGGAGAGGGTTTTTAAGATAGTGCCCAAGATAGATAGGGCTACTTCGGAATGGCCTGCAAGTGACTAACGCCGGATTGTGAAGAGTAAGATGCAATATTGGGCTATGAAGGAAATGGGACGATATTATTCACGCCTGATATAACATTGTAAAGTAACGTAGATGACTCTTTGGCCGTGGTTGAACGTGGTAACGCCTTGTTTCGGTATCCGGTATTCACAGCGTTGACAAATAAGAGACTCCGAAATCCGAGACGCCACGTTTATTTTTCTCCTGCTTGCGCCACATATGCAGCCACAGCCAGCGGCCTACATCGTCATCTACTGGCTAAGGCACTAACTAGAGGCTACAACACAAGCTTAAACTTGGATTTTACCTTTCGTTTGTGTTTTACTTGTACTCGTGATCGCCTCGGGCTTCTCCTGTGTTTTTTGTTTCTTCTCCTTTTCATATATACAGACTGTGCCAACCAGAGACCACGGTGGTGCCCTACTAGGAGAATGCAGCCTCTGTCTATATCCTGAATCTCTCGGATACCGCACATACCTACCTACCTAGCCAGCTCATCATGGATGACAGTTCAACTCCCCTCGCTTCTCTCTCCGTCACCCACGTCTACTACGTAAGTTTCACACCTACAACAAAAAGACCTGCAATAATGATCGCAAATAGGACCCTGACGATCATGTCTCCCTCGCCTGCGCCTACCTCGCCCTCCTCCCCCAAGCCCTATGCGTCGTTTACGCCACGCTCGTCCTTTTTACCCGCGAGGTCGAAGTCGCCTTGATGTTTCTCGGTCAACTTGCCTGTGAGGTGCTCAACTTTGCCTTGAAACGGCTGATTAAAGAAGAACGTCCGCGTCGCATACACGGCAAGGGCTACGGCATGCCTAGTTCCCACGCACAATTCGTTGCCTTCTGGAGTGTCTCCCTGGCTCTGTTCCTGCTTGTCCGCCACAAACCTCCTCGTGTACATTGTATTCGTTCAGAAAGTAGCTTGCACCGACCGTGGAGCGTTCTTGAGAGAGTTGCTGTTAGTGTAGCTGGGGCGGCGATTGCGGCTGCGACGGCATGGAGCAGAGTATACTTGAACTACCACACCCCTAAACAGGTCGTTGTGGGTAGTGTTGCAGGTGTCATAAGCGCTCTCGGTTGGTTCATTATTGTTGCTGCCGTGAGGCAAACCGGCTGGCTAAAATGGGCTCTAGAGACGCCTTTGGCGAGAGCTTTCAGAGTTAGGGACCTTGTCATTGAAGAGGACATGTGTCAGGCTGGTTGGGAGAAGTGGGAGAAGAGGAGAGCTGCTTCTCAAATGATAAAGAAAGACAGATAGCCATCACTGAATTGACAACAATCACCACACAAGAGACTGAATACTAATATAAATTACCGGTATCCTGAATCAGCGATACCGTCCTGACTGAAGTCGACCTTCTGGCATTGGGAATGTTATTGAGGATGTCCACCTAATCTTCTGGTATTATCTATATATAAAGGGGACCAAATCTCGACGCTAGTTAAAGACGGCCTAAATATGAAAGAAAAAAAACACGCAAGGGAATCGTTACAGTTGCCAAACCGTTCATGAAATCGTCATCCTCCCCAGTTGCCAAGCCGTTTTGTCCTCTATCAAATCCATGGTCCTTTTCCTTTTGTTGCCTCCAAGTCAATTCTTGACCCTTGGCGACTATGTACTCTACCCGTCTCTGGCCCAGCCCTTGAGCCTTGTCGGCTATGCATTCTGCCAACCTCTGGTACAGCCCTAGAGCTCTGACGGCTGGCAAGTCTGCTTGGCTCTCCCATACTTCTTGAGCCCTGTCGGCTATGAGCTCTTACAGAACTGACTGATCCAGCCATGGGGTTATGCGAGGCTGAGACGGGCGTTTTCTCCTGAGGGCTATATACAGCGGAACTGAGAGTTGTCTCCGGCGGAGTATTCATACCCGCGCTGAGAGGAACTGGTGGAAGTTCCTTCTCGGATAGTCTCTCATCAAAGTTGTCCTGAATCTTATACCTAGTGCCCTCGCCTGGGACATCGACGATGGCAATGGCAAGTGGACTCGTTTTTCTTGGGAAGAACCTCACTGTACTGTTGGGACAGTCCAGGTTGTGCACTTGGTTTGTATTTGTGTCTAGCTTGAGCTCCGGTTTGGCGGGGCGCATATCGCCGATGTTGGAAAGGCGCAGTCCAATCTGCACAGTTGCAGTTGAGAGCATAGAAGCACCACTTGACCGAAATCTTTTATCTGGTAGACGGAGGGCAGGAGGTGCAAGAAGTTCGTCAGCTAAATTTTGAAGCGCCGGTGTTTTCTTGGGCGTAGACTCTTTGTAGGTTGTTGTCGGCAAAAGGATGGGCGACTTGGGTGGCTCGGCTTTGGGGAAAATGCTGTACATGCTCCTCTTGAAGTTTTTTATGGACTCCTTTGATGATGTCCGTACAGGTTTCGGTGCGGATGGAAGACCGCCTGAGTTACGCATACTTCCCAATCGCAGGGGCTTCAGGCCACGGTTGAGGAAGTCCTTGCGTGCACCAAACACTTTGTCTTCCACTCTGTCGTCCAGCGTCAGATCTTCTTTGCTTTCAGCTTTGTGAACCAGCTTGGGAAGATCAAGAGGCTGTAGCATCGCAGACCCAGGGGTTGGGGGCTCTTGATCCTGGTCATCACCCCATTTTCTGAAACCCTGAGACGCTTCAATGTCGTCATCAGAACAGCCGGTTGGGGATCTGCTTGATCGCAAGAAGAGATACAGGCAGCCAAGCAATAGTCCTGACATGTTCATTACAACTGTTCCGATCATGTTCAGTGTCATTGACGTGTCATCTGCTGCTCCTGTATCTCGGAACGCCGTATTGTAGAAGAATGTTATCTGCAAAGTCTGTTCAAAATTAGTACAAGCTATCACTTTCAGATTCGTACTTACATATGATATCACAGCAATTATCATATGGTAAACCATGCGAGATGCCTCGTCCCTCTCAATCATGCGCATTCTGGCACCAGTATGAAGTTTGAAGCATATAACTCCGCACTCGATCAGAACTATCAGGATGACAGTGAGTAGAACCCCAAAACACCCGGCATCGTATCGATGTAGGAAAGAGATCAAACTGGCAAAGCAAAACTCCGATGGCAGAACAGCAAAGGTTATGGAGAACACGATGATCAACAAGATACCAATGGTTACTAGACAGGCAAGGGTGTTGAATTTGCCACGGAAGGGGAATATGCTCGGCCTCGTAATACGGATTGTCAACTCCAGCCCGAACAACATCTGAATGAAGGGTACAATGAAGAAAGCTAAATTGGATTAGTATCTTCAAGTGAAAGCTTGGTAATCTTTGAACATACCAAGCAGCATCATTCGCGATACCGTGGCACAACCAAGGATCATAAGTGACTCAAGTCCCTTGGCTTGAGCAGTAGCATACACAATTCCCTGAACTACAATGCCCAAGGAAAGTACGAAGGGGTAAATATCTCGTCCTTTGACTAGCCGAAGCCACGACGACCTAAGAGTGACTGTGAGGACAAAATCTTGCGGATCGGGAAATGCAGTACATACTTGAAGTCCCATATCGGTTCGACTTGTTTCAGTGTTCTCCATGAGCGCAGAAGAATACTGATAGTAACTGCGAACGCTACTATCACGTTGAAAACCGATAGGACGATGATCGAGGTGCGGACGGAGCCAGCTGCAGCAAACTTGAGTTCGTTGTCCCATTTTGATGTAGAATTTGCCTGGAACTGAAAGCCGGTCGAGTCCATCGTCGGGTCGTTGTCCATGTTGTTGTCGTGTTCTGGTCAAATTCGAGGTGATTATAAGGAGAGGGCAGGCGTTAAGCCTTCACAGTGCCGGCACCGCGTTATCCTTCTTGGTAGACCTAGTTTCCCATGTCGAGGTCGAGGTCGTATGAAAGTAATGAAAGAGGGCTAGGATGCCAAAGGACAGGGAAAGATGATGAATGAAATGGAAAAGCACCGAGATATGATAGCAGGAACCAGAATGACCTCTAGGCGTATATTTGGTCAATTGAAGAAGCAGAGCAAAGTTTGAGAAGCAGTAGACAGATGATCAAACACTCGAGATGTACTGTAAAAATGAAATACAATGAAATGGAAATGGCACCTGGCCTGTGGCAAACGAATGTAAGATTGAAAAACAAGAAAAGAAACGAAGATCAGACAAGCACCAGCTAGGTGGGAGGAGACTGAGGCAATGGAGGCGATATAGGACTTGATATCTCGAATTGAGGGCAAATCACATCGAGCGGGAACGCAGATTGCTCTAGATCCGGTGAGCTTGGTGACCCCTGCGCGACTCAGAAATCTCCAAAGAGCAAGGATCAAGCTGCTTCATGACGGAGCTTGGTAGCATTGAAGCTGTCGCCCCTGAGAGATGGTGGTGAAGAATGGTAGCCAAGCGAGCCAGGCCAGGCCCTTGGTGTGGGCTAGAGGCATTTCCCGCATTAGAGCGAGAAGGGTATTGTTTCACCCGTGTAGATTGGGTTTCTGGGATGCTGATTCTCGAATACGCTGACGAAATCCGTGTAAGAGAATGCAACTCCACCACGAGATTGAGTTCCCTGGGCTCGATCATCTGTGCCATTCTCACTTGAGCTTTGACGATGATCGACCTCGAATGGAAGCCACAACTGAACTGCTTCTCAAGGCCCTCCTGACAGTGATACTTCACCACTGAGTGAGCTTCTTGAACGAGTGCCCTGAGGGCGGCGAAAAACGCCGGTTCGAAGAGGCTGAAGCATTGTTGTTACAGAGTCAAGTTTCGTCGGGTTGTAAGAGGCAGGAGTTCAAGGGAAGCAAACGGTGGGGTTAATCCGCATCTGGGCTAGCGTCCACGTTTGTCCGTTTTGTGCAACTACGCCGTGGATTTAAAACAAGAAGGAAACATGGATTAGGGAGGGATCCCTTTTAGCATGAGAGCTAACGAGACAATGACTAAAGGGCCAAGAGCTTAGACGAGTGCCATTCCCTCTTTTGGAACAGAGGGTTTGAGATTACAATGGCAGGTCACACGGATCCTGCTGGTGCCGAAGGCGGGGAGCACGGCTAGCCACGAGACGATGGATACAGGGACGTTTCGCAAGGTTCAGAGCTTGCACCCGGTAACAGATCTGTCAACGGAGCCATGCGAACGCCTAAAAACTTCCTGCACAGTGAGAGAGGGCACTAGCTTGCTAGCTTGCAGCTGGAAGCGAGTGAATTCCATTGAGAGCCCAGCCCCAGCCTTGTCTGTCTGTCTGTATCTGCGGACCTGGTGGTTGGTTCTCCATTTCGTTGTTTCAAGCCTTTCCACTTTATCTTTGAAACCCACTGCTCTGTAAGCGAGGTCAGCCAGACAAGGTCAAGGTTCAAGTGCCGAACTCTTGGCAGTTCGTGTGCACAGCTATCGACTCGTAAATTGACAAGTCTTGTGCGTTGGTTCTTGTTTAGAATACCGAGTCGTCCGTCCGGGAGCATGTTAGACTGGGGAAGAGCACGCATGTAAGTGGATGGATGGAGGATGTGCTGTGTTTAATATAACTGTGAAAACCCCATAGATCTCTGGAATGGGGAGAAGTTTCATCAGCATCTAGCTCTAGACTAGTACAGTATTAGAAATCGACTTGATAGCGAGTTTGTTATGGCTAGTCACATTCATTGAGTCTCTGTCTGATAGTTTGCCCGGTCTATTAACCTTTACTTGTGTGACTTTCACTCTCCATGCCTGTTGATGGAGAGTTAGGGAACGTCAAGGCTTTGATCCCAAGGGTTAGAAAATGCTTGGATAAGCTTAGGACAGCTGGAGCATACTCAGTAAGCATTTTGATCATTTTATTCTGGCATCCTGATTATATGCCATACTGTGTAAGTCTTTGCTATTTTCTAGGCATTAGTCTAACATGGATTGCCCACTCTTTACTGTTTCCTCACACGTCCAGGCTAGAAGGATAATGAAGTGAGAGATGTTTACTCCTCAAACAAGTGCTCCCGGAAAGGGTCTGGATTATAGCTATGGGTGCTATAGCAGACAGTCAGTGGCTTGCGAAGCGTTTGATTAGAGAGACTTCATGGTTGGTATCAGTTACAAGAAGCACCTCGATATTTATATGTAATCTCGTGTCAATAGTACCTTCTCTTCATCCTATCTTCTTGTAATGGATGCTTAAAACGAAGGTGTTACTGAGTGTTAAGCGTGGGGTACGGATGACAGGTCTCTTATTATAGCTTTACTGCAGTAGCTTCACTTCCGTCTTCGACTTGGCACCCCTATCTATATTTGTGTAATGCAAGATGAAAATTTGTCCTTCTTCTTTATGATACGTACTAAATAAACACATTTCTCGTTGTTTTCTTTTTGTATTATAACTCGATCAAAAATGGTCTGACGGTTTGTTCTTGCTTATGCTGTCCCATCGGCATTTATAGCCAAAGGAGATACCTCAAGCTGTTTCGATGTTTTGAATTCTCTGCTTCGAGTTAAAAGATATCTTCGATCGTTTTACTAACATATTAGACTTCACACAGTTTCACCTTGCATTGACGGGCTCAAGTTGATCGAGGCCTTCGTGAGAACTTTGAGGGGGCTGTTCACACCACCACAAGTTATTAGAACACCATCCATGTTCGCATGTTGAATGGGGAGATTGTTTATGCTGAACAGACGCTAACGAAGGTATTCATTCCTGAGAGGCGATGTCGCACAGTTTACCGCCTTCGATCAATGGTCCAGAAGCTTATGTTATATTGGTCATATCCACCAGCACGTCAAGTAAGCCTCAGTAAGCCTCAGTAAGCCATGCTCCAAGTGACGTTAAATATTATCAATGATCACGCCAGCTCTACATCTGCCGGCCTTACATGAACAGATTTATCGTGGTCAAGCAATATGTACTAATGTGTTCTGTCTGTTGGCTTGAGACTATCACGATGATGCTTTGGCCCCTGATTACCCTAAACTGGCTAAGTTTACTAACATGCGAGTTCAATGCTTACTCAACAAGGCTAACAAGCATGTGAACTCGTAGCCAATGGCTAGGAGTTCATTTTCCAATGCAATCAAGAATATCATGTGCGAGACCCAGCCCAAAGGGATCCACCGTTATTAAATCAGCACACTGCAGATGGGCAATAGCTAGGTCAAGTCTTTGAAGCTGCTATCATGGTCTAAGGTCCCTACCTACCTATATAAAGCCTTATCGTATTCACAAGTACCTTGGTTGATACATAGATGGTAGAGTCACGGCGGGGAAAGTAAGAGAACTCAGCGATCAGGACGATTTTGATATCAACTCTCTTCAAAAAGGGTCAAGATCGTTAAAGTCCTGGCTTTCTTAGAAGCGGTTCAGTGGATCCATCTCCCAGCTGCCCCGCTATTGAAGCCGGGCTAACAACGTCATCCAACCATACGAGCAACACTTTGAAGACAAAAGGTACAGCAATTGAAAGGAACAATCGTGCGTTATCCTTTCAACTGCAGAAATGGGAGACAACACGGAGAAACACATTCACTTTGATGATGGTCGCAATCGTGAATACGATGGGAGTTCTGACGAGGACTGCAAGGCAGTAGAGGTTCGTCCATACTGTCGCCAACACCAGAGGACAACCAAGAATGGTGCGACTGATCTAATAATCGCCAAAACAGGTCGTCTTCGATCCCGGAAACCCATATCGTCGCAAAAGCTCAATGGTTGCCTCAGAGATCAAGGCGCCTGTCATGCGCCATCCTTCGCGGCGTGATGAGTGCCTAGTCCACCAGTTTCTCGACAGTCAGCGACGCGCAAAAGACGCTGCCAGCTCAGCCAGCGAGCCAGAGTCGGAACCTTCAATAGGAAATAACCCTTCATCATACTTGAGCAACAATCCAGATCCTAGCCATGCCACCTTTCACAAGGCTCTCAATGGCGATCACATCGAAGCTGTTCGCGACGACAGCCTCGACTCGATTGTGGACCCCAAATATCAGAAGAAGTGTCGCGCTGTTGTCGAGCCTGGCAGTATGGAACACTCAGGCCAAGCTGATCAGCAGGCCTGGACTCAACAGATGACCAAAAGCATGTCCGACATTGATCTTTCGGGTTATCAGGACGACGTGCGAAGTCGCCTTCTAACCAAGCAGCAGCTTAGCGATATGGCCTGGGGTGTACGTGAGCTAAGTCGCCGACTGAGTAGCATGCGCCTTCGGTTCAAGGTCAAGAGCATATTCATCCTCACAAAGATATACGATATAGATCTAATCCCAAAAACACGAGAATTGGTCAAGTGGCTCCTACAGCATAATCACGAGGTCGCCTACACCGTCTATGTTCAAGACAAGCTCAAAGCAAACAAGAAGTTCGATGTCAGTGGCCTCATTGACGAGGTGAGCAAGGAATATCTTGATAAAGGGGACGTGAACGAGCAGGCTGTCAAAGAAACGCTGAACAGGCGACTCCGATATTGGGACGAGAACATGTGCAGAACACGACCTCATACTTTTGACTTTGTCATCTCACTTGGCGGTGATGGTACAGTGTTATATGCCAGCTGGCTCTTCCAGCGCATTGTACCACCTGTATTGAGTTTTGCACTAGGCAGCCTGGGTTTCTTGACCAAATTTGACTTCGAGGACTATCAGCAGACACTCTTAACGGCCTTCACCAAGGGGGTTACAGTTAGCCTGAGGCTTCGTTTCGAAGGCACTGTCATGAGGAGCCAGCCACGCAAGAGAGCACAGATTATTAAGGGCTCTGAGGAGGACGAGGAGCAGTCCCGAGACTTGGTGGAGGAGCTTATAGGTGAGGAGAGGGAAGATGAGCACACGCATCGGCCGGATGGGACGTTTGAGATTCTGAATGAGGTGGTAGTGGACAGAGGGCCAAACCCAAGTGAGAATCCCAGAGTAAACGTTACCCCTGCAGGATATGTTCTAATGTATATTCTAGCAATGTCAACTACCGAGATTTTTGGTGATGATGAGCACTTCACCTCAGTCTTAGCCGACGGTATCTGCGTTTCGACACCCACAGGCTCAACGGCATATAATCTCGCCGCCGGGGGCTCCTTGTGCCACCCCGAGAACCCCGTGATGCTGGTTACGTCTATATGCGCGCACACCCTGTCATTCAGGCCTATTATCCTTCCTGACACGATTGTGCTGCGGGTCGGTGTTCCATATAGCGCAAGAACAGCTTCATGGGCGAGCTTCGATGGCCGAGAACGTGTCGAGCTCAAGCCAGGAGATTACGTGACCATCAGCGCCAGTAGATTTCCATTTGCCTCGGTGCAAGCCGAGGGACGGAGGAGTGAAGACTGGGTGAACAGTATCAGTGGAAAGTTGGGATGGAATACTAGACAAAAGCAGAAGAGTTACAAGGAGTGGGAGAAATGAGACGATGTGTACCGATTTAGTATGGACTGAAATCATATATGTGAAGGGTGGCGTTTTGATGGCAGATTTTGAGGATTGGCGTTCTCATTGTACTATTTGAGCTGAGGAAACACATCCTGTCGTCCCTGCAAAGGGTGCTATGCTCGTGTGAATATGCACTTTTCCAGAAAGGTTTCGGGTCGTTTGTTTGGGCGTGACGCAGGGGCTTGGCTACCGGTAAATCTATATAGTAACGAGTTCAATGAGATGCATCACCAATACTGAGTGAAAACCAGTCACGTAATTATTACTCAGGCGAAGAGAGGACGAATACTGTTGAGAAACTTACGATGGCCTGACCGTAAGCTTTACGGTTCTTGTGACGATATGATCTTGTGACGATATGCTCCTAACCTTCAAGATACATGATAAGATCTAGATCTAAGCTTCGGGTATCTAGGCTTGAAAGAAAAGAAATTCTTCAGAAGAGGCTCTGCATGACTGCCGTGTGCCAGCATCCATTATCTCAATGCCACAGCTGGGCTTTGCATTCTGCACCCATATCACTGCAGTTCAACAACAAACACTACATATATACTATAAAATGACTTCATGGCTTGAGGTCTCCTGGTATCTAGAGAGTCTTCTTACCTTGACGCAGATTCAAGGCATTTGAGATGTCCTTGACTGAGTACCAAATAATCCAAAGTGGGATCCAGACCCAGAGAGTGTTGAAGAAGAACAAGTAAACCCAAAGGTACATGAAGTTGCTCGTATCGAGATTAGCACTTCCAATGAGCCATTCAGGACAGAAAGTCATGAATCCTGAGCGTTGTTTAGTTTGGCGAATTCATATAGATTGAGGTGCTGTCGAGACTTACCACCGTACAGCTCACAAGTAGCCAGGACAATCATCCAGATGCTGACCTTGGGGTCCTTCTTAGCGAGGCAGTAGCACACATAAACAGCTAAAGGCCCGTCAAAGAACACAGTCAACAACTCCAGACTTACAACCCCCAAGTCGACACCAGCCCATCTCTTGTCAGCCCTCGCATATACCATCCATAGCTGGGCAAACGGGTTGTCTCCACCTGACTGCGCACCATATACTCGATCGCTATAGCCTAGGAATCCAGGAGGTGTTGGGAACAGGTCCGTCTTCACGTCATCGACAAGGGGTTGGTGCGAGAAGAAGCAGTGGTACAAAAAGCTGCCTTCGAGGAGAAAATGACACAGGGCATCGGCGAGATGCCATATGAAGAGAAACCGGAGAACCCCCGAGGAAGAGGATGGTAAGAAACGCAAAGAGGCAGCATAGGCGACGAAGACGATTGCGAGCGTTGAGAGGAGGGAGATGATTGTTGTTTGGTCGAAAAGGTCGGGCGGGAGGGACGATGAGGGTTCTGTGGCCATTGCGTCGAACCTCAGTAATAAATCTCTTGTGATGGAATTAGATCGAGGAGTGAAAAGTCCAGTTATTGAGTTACAGTTGCAATTATGTTGTCGAGGAAATCTGAGCTTCGGGAGAGGAGCGGTGTCGGAAATGAGACGCGATTGCGGCTCGTTTTCGGTGGTAGCTTTACGCGATAGCTTCAAGCTGTGGAGTATCAGTAAGTTACCACCACCATATCTCACGTCGCTATGTTAAAAAAGAAGAACAAGCTCAAAAATAGAACTATAAAACTATGGCAGCGAATTTTCCAGAAAGGACCTTCTGATATACAGTCGTATGTATCATTCTATGCGAAGCTTGATTGAAACTATTCACGTGCTCTAGCACGTGGTAACAACAATCAGAGACTTCGGATGGTATGAGGATATGAGGACACTAACTTCAAAGACTTGGTGAAATGCACGAGGATTTCTCACCTTGATAGAGAAACTGATCATTCGAAGCATTGTTAAATGTACATCTTCCAGCACATGTCGATCTAAATGGGGTAAGTTGTGATAAGCAGACACGGTAATTGTCCATGGTTCAGGCGATCATATAACGAAAACAGGGAGGCCGAGGTGTATTCAATAAGTCGATTGAAGATATACTGGGCACTCGATATCTGAATGTTCAATATGGAGTGCACAGCAAGTCCCTGAGCGAGACATTAACCAAATTCTCCACAAGGTTGTACCTTGATCGTTTCTCAGGCAAGAAAATATCTGCAATGTTTACCAATTGAAACTGTCACGGACTGAGACTATCCGGAAAGCGGTGTACTCCATAAGAATTGCATTACAGTATGAATTGCCAGAGATTCTGACGCCAGAGTCATGTTTTAAAGGCCGTCTCACAGCTTTTATACTGCCTATCACTTCCTCTCTCTTCATGTCTTCTTCACATGCCACAATAGCATTTCGACTTCACTATCCAATCTGAGTGTGGAACAGGATCTCATGGTTTTCATCCCTACTATTTCTTCCTTTATTTCTGCTTCTTGAAAAGCACATATATTAGTTAAACTTCAGACTTTATTTACTCGTCATTTTGTTGTGAAATATTAACATCCTTCATCAGATAACATGTCTTCCTGCGGGACCCGCGTCTACGAACATATCGTCTTCTGCCGACGGAGCTACAAAATTTGATATTTTGCACTTCTGTGGTCCACGCTACGAAACATGATGTTTTTAATTGACTCCTGGTGATAATAATTACAGGAACTGTCATCTGACTGTCTATATAGGCTAGGGGAGGGAATAAAACTTAGGACCTTAAGCCTAACTAATATAAAGATTCAAGTAATTTAGTCTAAACTTAAGATCAATTTAGAATGCCTTTTACAGAGTTTATTTTATTACTTTAAACTTAAGTCTTATATTTTCTCGCTCCCTAAGGGTTGGTCACATGCTGTATCATCTGTATAACAAATACACACAAGCCCTCAGTAACGCGATATATTTATGTTGAACGCGGCGAACACCCTAAACCCGCTCTAGAATAATCTCTAGGTTAACAACAAGAGCAGATAAAACGCTATTTCACTCATGATGGCTATAGTACAAATTGGGTCTGAGCAGCGTGGCGCAGTATGAGTTGACTTAAAGATGAGACAATTTGTAAGGACTTTCAACCCCTGGTGTCAAGATTTGTGATGTGTGCAGCTTTCCTTACCATTATATTAGCCGTTCTTGACGTCAGAAGGAATAACAATTAGGTAGACAATTACTTTTTACTGTCTTTTCTCACTCAGGATGGCACGGCACAGATTTACGTGGATGTGTGATTAATCGTCGAGCACGAAAACCCAAGTGTTTCCTAACCATCAAGGTTCGAGTTCCCACCAGCATTAACTAGGGGAGCCTCAAAGAGCAGGAAAACATCGGACCTTGAGGTAAGGTGTCAAAATAAACTCAGCAAAGGGTAGCCTAAGTCTATACTAAACTTATCCTAAATTTATCCTAAACTTATATTAAGTTACCTAAGCTTTTTTATTACTTAGGATCAAGGTCCTAGGTTTTCTTTCCTCCTCTGAGGGAGTCAAGGCCATATTTCAGGTGTGGGGGACGAGGAATGAGTGATCCTAACAAGGAAATACAAAGTCTCGGCACAGCAGATTGTACAAGATTACAACACTTCTTACGGAGTACTACTACCCTGGAATGCGATTGACATGTCACAATCCATACCGACCTTATCTACTACTTTCTCACAAAGACTCAAGTGAAGAAAGGTACCATAATATCGTAACCTGTTTGCGATTCTACATAAATAAGTTCTCTCCTGCATCCCTCTGGGAGATGATAGATGTGGCTTGACACCATACTAAGACAAAAAGCCTCGAAAAACGAAAACATGAGACACCGAGTTGCTAGAGTAGTATCGAGAAAACGAACAGCCACCAAAAGGCTGTGGTGGCACATCAGAAAACCAGAATTTTTCAAGCATATGCATACAGAAGGTTGGTAGCGGAGACATTGCTCCGTCAAAAAAGGACCACGAGGGGAAAGATCTCGATGGAGAGCACAGCAGATAGTAAAGGACACCAATCAGCACCAGCAAGCGGGAATGCAGGCGTCGGGCGTAATTGTGTTTTACCCGCCTCGGGCGGAGTCGGTCACAAGCAAGCAAGTTGAAGAATCAAATGCCCGATTTGGGGAGGCACAAAATACTGTACGGTGTACCTAATGAGTGAAGTGTGAGGTAACTATCCGTAGCTTGCGGATAAGCGTGATTGAAATGCATATCCACATAACGTCATTGTTGGTAGGATAGCTCTGGCCACGTCACCGCCACACTCCATGCTACCCCGCTATGTGGCGGCGCCGTTAAGCCCGGAAGCGGGGCAGATCTGACCCATCGTGTTACACGATATCACGGGAAGTGGGTCCGCTGCTTAAAGAAGAAATACCTTCAAAGAGCTCTGAAATGACATCAAACTCTGGAGAGTCTTTGGAACAGAGGCGAATTTTAAGCCGCAAGGGACCGAGGTCGATCATGTGTCAGTATCTAGGTATCTCTTCTAGAATTACACCATACACAGGGTACAATCCTTGAATTATTCCCAGCCGGTACCCCGCGACGCGCATAATGCGTATACAGACCAGTCTCCTCTTCTACCCCCACCAAATAAAACAAGTCCCAGATCCTTTGATCGAGATGACGTTCCGGTGATGACCTGACGTCAGGAATGTCTCTGGAGCAACCATCACAAACCAAACGCGCGAGCTTGTTTGCTATCTTGTTTTCAAGTTGTCGAGTAAACCAGAGCATTACTGGGGTACGACCGATTGCTTCCCACTTATCAATAACAGTAACGTATCAAGCCGTCTAGGCAACGTAGGACTCCTATGCAGAAGCCAGTCAATGACGACACTTTTTCCCTTCACATGATAGCCCATGATAACTGGACAGGCGGGGAGCAATGGGGACAGGCATACCAAACCGTGAACGCCAAACAAGTGGTCAAACACTCGATGACGACGGCTTACTTACAAGTTGAAACAAGAATAGTGAATCAATCTATATAAACCCCCATTCCTCCTCAGTCCAGTCCCTTCCCTCTCCTCATAATCACACACAACCTCAACAAATCATCAACCTCAGCATTTACCAACTTAAGTTTTTTACGAGAATAATCAAATTAATACACAATGGACTCCATCAAGAACACTGTCAACCAAGCTACTGAGAAGGTAAGAATGCTCTGAGATCCCGCCATGCTTCTAAGTTTCACTGCTAACATCTATCAAGGTCCAGGAGGGTCTCTCTGGCACCAGCAAGGAGGCTAACAAGGAGGTAAGTCCAGCGAACACGCTGCCTTTTACTCAGAACGTATGGCTAATCGATTTCAAGGTGGCTAAGGATTCAAACGCTGGAGTTGGCACTCGGTAATACCGACCCCTCAAGCATACAGACTCTCAACTATTATGAATTATCTAACCTTTCTTTTCTCCAGTGCTTCTGCGGCCAAAGACGCAGCATCTGATAAACTTGACGAGACGAAACACTCTGCTAAGTCTGAGGGTTACTCTGCTCAGAAGTGAGCAATGTTGAGAGGATCGAAGGAAACAATGCCTCACGATATCAGCATATATGCAAGACTTAGTCATATTATAGCTTAAAGAGATATTATACTCACATCTACAATCGTTTCTACGGGTTAAAATTCATGTCCTGATATCCTATATCCGGGTGAAAGGACAAAGCCAAACTCGCAGATCTTGTTAAAGACTACACATGACCTGAAAAGCGATCTCAAACAGGTAACAAGATATTTGCAATCAATAACAGCAACAAGGCCAGGATATTTTATGCTTGAATCTCTTAGAAAAATATAAATATACATACTAATCAACGTTACTGTATCTAGGTTCCCAATATTAGTGATGAACTGTTTATTAACACTTGGTGTCCTAGTAACAAAGCATCACAAACAGTAACAGTGTAGAAAGATAACTTATCTAGTCTGATGGCATACGTATATACACATGTATATCACTAACTGCCCAAATAAGTGCAGGAAGATCTCAAAGTCTAGCACTAGGTGCAAGTCGATTGAACAACTTCAAGATACCATTGACAATCAATTGACCTTCGAATATGAATTTAAGCCTTAGTAATTCTTCTTGACTACCTGATCCGGCTCACAGGGCGCTCCAAAGACCACAGAGCACTGTGGTCTCGACCTTGAGAAGGCAAGGAAGAAGAGAAACGGACAAAGCGAAGCGGCTGTGACGAGACTAAGAGTCTTTAACTACAAGGAACTTAGAGATAGTTGAACGAAATCGGGTGATTTTACACACTCAACCACGAGTTGTAACGCATCCGGGGCCCCAAAATCGATCCTTGTGAACTCAGCGACAACTTAGTGCAGGCTAGGCTACACATAACAACGGTAACAACACCAGCGCCATCGCCATTCTAACAGAAAAATTCTGTCACTGTCGATTAGATGCAGGCCAACTATGGCCACCGCGTCACTAATTTATACAAACAGTCGACCTGGACTGACACTCCAGATATAACTGAAAACTTACCAAGACAAGATGACCGCACTAACTGCCAAATCTCGAGGAGCAAAACATCAAACGAATAAACGCAAGAAGATGGGTTACCTCTGAATTATTTCTGGCTTATAAGGAGCTTAATCCCACCATGCGAACGATGTCCTGGATTCTGCCAACATGGCAAACGAGACTCCGATTCCCTTCTTGGATCCGCAACAGCCGACCAGTCACTCACCAGTCCCTACAGGTAAGACTTCTCAGTTATGACCGACAAATCTTAACGCATTCGACATTCAGTTCATCCACGTAGATACTTTTTGTTTTCCGCATTAGATGCTTCATGTGCAGCCTGAAGAGGCGGTCGAGTGAATCACAACGATGGATTTATGCTAACAAGTGCATCAAGTACTTCATAATATTGACATTAAGGACTATACCATGTCAATGGGTATGTGAGCTTCTAGAGTCACTGCATATAGTAAAACTTGAGCACCACAATGATAGGAACGAATGTATGGAGGTGATCTCCATAACGATCAACATGAGAGAGCATCGTATGCGCCAGCCATGTTCAGAAGATTGGGTTCCCTTATCGCTTCCATTCGTGGTCATGGTTAACAACTAGCCGAACTACTGGGAGAGATGTACAATGCTGCTAGATAGCATGGCATATTACATAGGCACGTAAGTCAAGAATCACCACCGTGAGTGGCCTGAGGTGCTTAAGTATATACCATGAACATGCCGTCTGATTATCTTTGAGGTCCTACATGCATATCCGACGACGACAAAACAAATCAACCGACATTCAATCGATATTGACAGTATAACTGCTAGGTATCATTTATACTCCAAGGAAACCGGCTCGGATTTGACAGGACAACAGATAAATCACAACAATTGCAGCCACAAGCAACGAGCAACGGCCACCTATTTAAGTGTCTAGCAACCATGGCTCCTCGAAGTATGTGTTCGACTTGCCAGCTCGATTTTGCCTTCATCACATGCTCCGGACGCTCAATATTGCAAGCATCGCCACCTGGTTGGAGATCGCAGTCTCTCGGTTTACAAGGTCCTGCTACCCTCCCACCTATATATATATACATGTGCATGTGTACATATGTATATGTGCGTCTGTGTGTATATACATTTGAAATGAAAATGGCCGGTTCGTCCTCCTCCACCTCCCTCGTTTCTGCGATGGCAAGAACCGTACAAGTGCCACTTTATCGGCCCAGCTTATCATCCTTGTCCTTGGCACTCAGCCTCTCGTCACTCTCCTCCGTCTCCTTCCCCTTTGCGAGGACAGTAACAGCAATTATAATGAAGTACCTATTCAAGATGCGGCCTAGAAGCTTGTGCTATGCCATATGGTTGATCATCTAAGCGACATGAGGTAGTCTTGTGATAACGAGGGCCGTGGCTAGTGAAGGCCAGAGACCAGGTGCTATCCAGATTGGCTCCCTGGATACCATATTATATCGGGATCCGGGCCTGTGAAGTACGACGTCAATGTCTTGGGCGGGGTCAATGCATCATGGAAAACATTATCTTACGAAGAGTCCCCTGGTTTTGGCTTGGTGTAACAGTATCATCCCCCTTGCGTACGCCTTCAGCTGCTATTCTACATACGCCCAACGGATGAGGTTCGACAAGTACATGAGTTCCATGGGCTACTATTAACTCAACGCTGCGTATTGTGTGGCCAAACGTATACCTTCTTTGGTCACGAACTAGAATCATGTCCATATTCATGATATCTGGATCATATCTTCCAACTTGATTTTCTCAACTCCTCTCAACAAGCAACTCAACTATTAATACTTTGAGTTTAAGATATAGGGTTCAGTTTATATACTGTAGCTATAAAATATGATTGAGCCAAGTAATACAGAGAAAATAGAAAAGGGATTCTACATGAAGTAATCTAGTAAACCTAAACTGCGAATAATGCCATAATGATGACTATCGTCCTACGGAGCTTCATGGATGCTCCGTGGCTTGATCCCCTCGAAGTCCTTCCATCAATTTGGGAGCGAGACCGGTTGCCTGCACTCTTGTCTTGTGCCTTTTGTTCGACTTCTGGCCTCTTTACCTGGTGTCACCCCCTTGCTCTCTCCAACAGCAGGTCTCAACTTGATCGTCTATGAGCAGACGATAGCCGACGGGTTTGACGGCACTGCTCAAACTAGGAACACCGGAGATTCTACAGCCAACTTTCCGGACGTGAATACGACTGCCGCCACTGTCAACGCAATCTCCGTGCATGCCTTCTTATGGTGTTCATCTGGGGTAATGCAAGCCTCATAGGAGACCAGCCACGGAAGAAGCATAGACTATCCCCTGTAGAAATATTGGAGGTACAATCATCACGCGGCAAAGTGCCTGTTTCAACGGTCAAGATGTGCAATCAAAAGGCCAAACCGGTCAGCGCCCTAAAGGAATCAGGAGGACGACAAATGGTACAGGTAGAGAGAAAGGTGTCATACTGGTGGCCCACAACGATGTAAATCACAACCACATACGCATGCGCAAGACGATGTTACTGTTGAAATACAGTTTCACAAGTTGAGCCTCTCGGACATTTCGCCCATATCTAAGCGGATGGTAGTGCTAGGCCATACCACAAAAAGGTTTAGGGTAGGCAAGACACGCAAGACCTCTACCCTAAGTAAGGAAAAACATTGAGGCAAGTTTAATCCCAGGAGGTCTTTAGATCAGTGTTTTAGTATATGGTCTTAAGTGCTAGGGGTTTATAATTCTCGACGGGTATCTCTTCTACTAGAGACAAGACGCATACTATGTACGAGTGACGAAATATATGTGGAACTCCCAACCTGAAGCGGACCCCTCCCTACGGACGTACGTTGGAACTGTTGGAACTACTCACATCATCGGCAATAACAAAGGGATATACAACATAACGCCACCGTCAAGTGACATAGTTCGTCTCACGCGTAAGTTGACGCAAGTTAGGTGGTCGGCATTGCTTTCCCAGTTTATGTTGCAACAAGCACGGCACTGGACATCATGAAGCATCTCATTGCTGTGGGGGCTTGTTACCTGGATACGATCCTCACGAACGTCACCTCTACTGCGTACGCATGGCATTTACTAACCCACCTCCAGTGTTCCTTTCTTTCCATCCGAAGACTCCAAGTTACGTGCCACCAGTCTCAATATCCGACGTGGAGGCAACTGTCCCAACTCTCTTCAGGTCTTAGAACAATTACTCTCCGAGCACGACACCCTCCAGCTACATCTAGTATCACCCCTTCCCGCTGCAACGTCGTCCGCAACACAGCGTGTTATATCGTCGTTCGGTGTACAGTCGAACATTGACTTCAGCCACTGCGTTTATCGCGAGGAGAGCACGGAGGCGGCGAGCAGTTACATCATGCGTAGCGAGGCATCGGGTAGTCGCACGCTTGTCAACTACAATGGCTTATTAGAGATGACCGAAGACGAGTTTGGCAACATCGCGCGAGGCTTCAACCCGGACCAGGAGACATGGTGGCACTTTGAGGTTGGATGCAGACTGGTATCCTCTGCCCAGTAATTCTAGGCTGATGATGGAACAACAGGGCCGAATCCCGGATACCATACAGAGCTGTATCCGTCTCCTGCGTAACGTACTACCAAAAGCGACAATCAGTGTCGAAATTGAGAAGCCTGGTAGAGAGGGCCTCTCTGAGCTGGCAGCAGAAGTGGATGTTGTCTTCTATTCGCGAAGTTGGGCTGAGGTGAGAATGGACTCATGGATATCGGCCGTTACAATTGTAGTGACCTAACAAGGGGGACAGAGTCGAGGATACAAGACTCCGGAACAATGCTTGAGAGCTGAAGGGCATCAAAAGGCGTACGTTTCATGGAAGGATATCAGGGTTCTGCTTTGACTGTATTGCCCTTGCTGACAAGAAGCTGCATAGGTCACTGGCACTGTGTACGTGGGGTGAAGATGGAGCAGCTGGGCTGTCTCGATCGACAGGCGAGAGTATTCACTGCCCTGCCCTGGATAAATCAGGGCGAGACATTTCCGTGCTCGAGTGAGTTGTCCCGCCCTGACAATGCCTAACACAGCAACAAACCTAGTACAAGCCGCGTAAAACTGCAGGACCTGACCACTGTTCGAGATATAGTGCCGTGGGAGCGGGGGACACTTTCATAGCCGGAATGCTGTACGGACTGATCTGTCACCCTGACGACTGGAGCATGGGGCAGAAGCTCGGTTTCGCCGTTCGACTGGCTACGCTCAAAGTGCAGCGGGAGGGGTTCGACGGACTCGGAAGAGACATGCTTGGAACGGAGATTGGAGGCGTCTGAATGAATACCTGATTACGGGTAGCCATGGGCATGACTGCCTGACGGTCTTATCCCGATAATACTATGGTTGCTTGACGACAATCCACACATTTAGCTCTTTAGGTAGACTTTCGGTGCAAGGGTCAGATGCCGGAATATCAAGGGGAGAAAGAGGGGGAAAATACTAAACCGCTCATGAGCGGAGAAAGAAATGGCAAACACAGCAAAGCAGCTCGGCGAACCATGAGTCGCCTATGGCTTACACCAGCTGATGATACTCTCAATTCGGGTGATGAGAGATTAAGTGGGAAGAAAAGAGACGGTTGAGCCTAGAACTGGGAGGGACAGATAGTGGAGGAGAGAAGTGGAAGGGGGACAATTAGAAACAGGGGAGAAAGGCGGTGAAAACGGGGAATAGAGAAACATTGGGTTGCTTTGATCTTCAACCGCCGTAGTGCATTGGTGAGTGCACGGATTGGTTAGTCAGGCATGGAGGCGTATGTACGGAGAGTAAGTAGTAGGTATCAACTTGGACCTGACCAGTCTCTCTCCTGCGTGTTGATGTGATGCAAGTGGATGGATGAGCGAGCAGGTGTCTTGTTGTCCTTGGCTAGGTGGTCAAGGAAGGGCAAGGATGATGCTACTCTGCCTGCAAGACACAACCTCTGAACCACGCGGATGCGCCGGGGCTACTGCATGGAGACCACGATTAGTCTAGAAGCACGTTGTTAGTCTTGGTGCTCGTGTGAAGAAACTGTCTAGATAGTGTGCAAGAACGAGATGGAAGTGAACATCCTTGAGTTATCCATCTACCAGCTGATCTACTCCGTATCAAGAGAGGTTGTAGCTCTGAAGCTCGTCATAGAAAAACATAAAAGTGTTGTAATGATTGCTGCATGCTCAAGTATAATTTCAAGAGTCGGTTCTAGAGAATCATGTCACAAGGGATGTTCAAATTCCCAAGCTTTGTTGAGTCGGTTGAGCGAAACCGATGGCTAGTAGCTAATGTAGGTGGCTAGTGGTGGGATACCGGAAAACCTTAGAGCTTAATCGTATGTGACATAAATACTCACACAGGCTTAGAATGATCCAGGACTAATTTAGCAGATCCTTCGACTGCTTATTTTTGCTCCCTCGCTGAATGAGGGGCCTGGAGAATTTGCACGCCCCAAGGGAGGCATGGTTGCAGCACAGACTATGTACGGTACCAGAGCCAGGGCGGCGGCCAACCGTCCGTCTGCAGCTAATGCTTACATAGTATGCACTAGGGAGGATTCTAAAGGGCAAGCGAGCTGCGAGCCGCTCGACAGCATCGTCATGCGGTGCAGAGCCTAAGGACCCAAAAGCCCCGAGACGCAGGCCCAAGACGATTTGCCGTAGTTGTTAGCTAAGTTATCTGGGCAGCTGGCTTGTTTAGCAATGGCACCAGGGACAGGGACAAGGTGTGAGACGTGTCAGATGAGACGGGAGGACACGACAGAATAGGGTGAAAGGAAACAGGAGCAAGTCTAATGTGCCCACGGTCAACGCAGCTTTGAGAGTACATAGTTAGGACAACTATTCTAATTGCAGCAACAAACCCACAACAGTTCACACTCCAAGTACCACTGTTATTGGTGGGGCATGTTTTCGACAATGAGTGAGAGCTGAGGACAATGATACGGGTGTGAGGAGAACAAGAATACACGACTCTAAAGAGGGTACTGTGTATCTAAACCAGTTCCTTGATGACGATACCAGACATCAGAAACCACCGGACAATATCGGAGTATGCACCATTGATACCAGAAAGTGAAGTCAACACGGAGTATGTCGTCGATTATTATCACAACAAAACCTATGGAAGGTGGAGGCACGTTCAAGTATACAGCTGGCATGTTGCTTGTTGGCTGGCTCTCATCAAAGTTTAAGGGGATATGATCCAAGGGCTGCACTATCAAATAGGATACGCGGCATGACAAAAAGCTTCAGATCCATCAAACCTCATCGAGACAAACGAGTGCGTGACCGTGACTGTGAGTGCGAGTGCTTGCTTTGCTTTGCGAATGACGCCGGCCCGCTTTGAGCATGTCTCAAAACCCCTGCACATTGATGAAAGCCAGAAACCCTCTCTGCCACAGCACTAGACAAGGGGTGAGCTGTGGATGTGAGTCTTCTCGCGCTGGAGGGTATATCCAATCTCATAGGCCCCCACACATGCCCATTCGCAGCCATAATGGGCAATTGAGTGGTGTTGTATTAGTTCTAGGGGGTGTCGCCCGAATAAGCCCGAGTGGTGCGGACTTGACGGTCAGAGAGGGCTTTGCAACTTTCCGTTGGCCTGGCTGAACTCTGCTCTGACCCGCCATGAGCATCCCCGATCGGTATGGAGCTCTCGGACGGAGGAGCGGGCGGCAGCTGGAGACGCCCCCGGCTTCCGGGCTCTATAGTTAGATGCTACAGACATACTGGTAGCACTACGCCGCAGGCGTTATAGACAAGCATGTACAAGTACGTACATGTTTGGGAGAATGCCATGCCGTGTTGGGGACTGGAGATCTTTTTGAGTCTCGGGTGGACAGTAAGTAATGTTGGGTTGAATAACCATTGAATTACTTTTCATCTATGATCGGCAATGAAGTAGAGTGCCTCTTGTCTGTTCTCAAGCATCTAAGGGATCATTCTGACAAGCTTCCTGCACAAACTGGTGAGTCTCGCCTTACTCGCTTACAGAACTGAGAGGCTGAGAAGCATGTATTCAAGAGAAAGTGGTGGTACTCTGCTCCGTATTGGTGACATGATTACGTGGTGGTGGTGGTCACGTCGATACATACAGTATTGAAACCGGTCTGGTAGTCAGGATTGAAGGAAACTGATGAAGGCTGCCTGATGCTGGTCTCTTTGAGTATCCAATGAAGACACCCAAATTCTAGTAGTAAAATACACCGAAATAAGTACATAACGGGCTTCTTCATGCATTCTCGGTACCATGGCTAGCATGGCTATCCAAGGTTGCGCCGCCAAGCTACCCACAAGACCCAAGACCAGGTCCGGCCAACTCGAGACTGATTGCCGTATCTTATGGCGTACCGCGAGCCATATCCCTTCCGCTCGACGGGTCGACCTCCGCAGGGCTCCACCACATGTGCATTTGGACTGTTGTAAGTGACTGGATGGCGGTTGTCGTACGTATATTGCTTGCTTCCTCATTACGGCCTGCATCAAATGTTCACTTAGGATCGCAGATGGGCGTCACAGCGTTCCAAACAATTCGTTGCAAACGTTTATACAGCAACGATACAACATTGGAGTAACGAGTCATAAACAGGCAATCAAGGTGATCAAGGTAATCAATCATTCTGCCCCCCTCTTAACAAAGACACCTGCATGATCACAAACTCGCATGCATGCCGCCGCCGGGGACTAATGCTGTGTGAGATGTTGCTCAGTCAAGGCGACCGAGGCGGGCTGTCAATGGCTCACTCTCAAGCGAATCCTTCTGGCAGCTGACTTACATGGCATGCATGCATGGATGGGAAAGTTGAACGATGGGTGTCCAGGAGGCCAAGGTACAGCGGTATGTTGCAGGTTCCTCATTGAATGCAAGGGCTCTTATTTAATCCTCTTGAGTCAATCAAGCCCGGGCCCTTCATTGGCTCGAAGCACACGAGATTGGACCTTGGAAGCGCAGTATTTATCCCCGGCACCAAACTGTACCAGTACGGATACGTACATAATTACAGATGATACCAAACAGGTCAGACTTTTGTGCAGGGGCTGGTCGTTTCTAGCCTCAGACTCTCCGTTCTCCTCCATTGAAGTTGTTTGTGGTAGTAGACCCATGGCAGCGGTTTTTAAAAGTGGCCCAAGGGCATGTTTATAGTCTAGCGTAAGGGCGGCGCACCCCAGTGTAAGGGTCTGATCTTAATATTGGAACCATCCTTCTTCAATGACTGTTGACGGTGGATTGATGCCAGTCCTGTCCAACATGTTGAGGGTTGTTGAAGCGTGGAACGCTCTGATGGATTGCGTGGTCTTATGAGCACATGCTCAAATACTGGATTATCGTTTCGGAAATGTACAGTAGGTCTTCAGTCCACGAGGACTGTACTGTACTGTACCTGTACTGTAAGCATGCAAACATCCAGTTGAATGTTACTCTGTACATATGTACACACATGCATACAGAGCAAGCAGAGAGTGTAAGGTCAGGCCAAGCATGTTGATCTTCGGCAACTGGACTGGCGAATTATTCTTTTTCGCTTCCTTGGCGATACCCAGGTGTCGTGCTAAGGAATCCCTGATGAACGGGCTTGAATCCTCCACTTGCACACCCTTGCTTTTTCCTTTTTTTTTTTTTTTTCCTTTTAAGCATCCACACTCTGTTTTGAGTTGGCATAGTGTGGCGGGCGTGGGTTGCCAGCTCTCAATGACAGGACGTCCTGTAAACGAGATCGCGTGGATCCGAAAGCCACAGGCAACTTTGATCAAATCTGAGAGTTTTGGTGATGAAAGCCAATCGTTACCCGTATATGTATATTCGATGGCTTGTTTTGGGGCTTGCCTCCCGCGACAATAGCCCACTCACTGTATGAAGAGTTGGGCAAGTGATATAAAGCTTGCGCTTTTTATACAGCTACCTATATAGTGCTGAAGAAGACTCAAAGTATTCTTGTTGCAATAAAGGTCTTCGGATCGAACGACATCTGACCCGAATACGTTACTGTATGTAGATGCATTGTGTCGAGGGGACCAGTGAGTCTTCTTGTCTGACATTGAATCCATTGTTGATCGTAGGAACAGTTAGCGTTCGGGCTACCGAATTAGCGACTCGGCTATGAAAGGGGATCCACTGGTGCAGATTTGCTGAGAGGTGTGAATTCGGCTATGGGGATGTATGTCTAGTACTATGGTAGCAAGAAAGTCAAACAAAGAAAAACAAAAATTCAGCCTCTCTCGTAGTACATTATTGGGTTAGTATGCAGGATCTTTGATTTGAGGCCGAACAGGGCAGATTGGTTTGGGCCCCATCCATCTGAGAAGCACATCTGGTGATTGATTGGACGGTCACAAGCAGATCTCTAGGGTGAGTATGATTCCAGTTATTCTTCACAATGACTGGATGAATGAATAAAAAGATTGAACCGGGGATGACATGAAAGCAATCATGACCTAATAACATTGTGTTGAGGATATTGAATCACTTGTGTAATGCTGACAAGTTACCTTTGGAACTTCCAGTTGCAATCCCGTTTCTAGTCTGTAAGAAAGGGTCGCGAATCTAGGGCTATGGTGTAGCGGTCGGCCGCCATTCGTGAAGGGCATTTGGATGACGCATACCAGTATGTTGAAATTGTCCTCGTCAGCCGCGATAGCAAATGTGATCCCAGGCGGCCAGGATACATCCGCCGATGAGGCATGCTGGCATGGTTTTGAGAAGAATGGTGTGGTGTGGTGCTTTGCCAGGGGCTAGACCATCCAAGGCCAGTGATACTGCGCTGTGCTGAGATGGGATAGTTTATGCAAAAAGTATGTATGTACTGCACCGTATTAGAAGACTCTCACATGGTGGTGGCTGCGCTTCCGTGACTCAGGTAGGTAACGCACGAACCGTAAGGAGAAGTTCGATGAGTGCTATAGCCTGTGGGTTGATGATCAGCACCAATGTCTTGTGGGACAGCGTTCCGCGTCGAAAGCTAATGGCTATCCTGCTGTTCCGAGTGAGATAAAACTCCTGGGCAGGACAATCAATGCGTGATCCGGCCCAAAGAGTGTGATTCGCGGGGACAAGACACGGACATCCTCCAAATCCTTTCTTCTCCCTGTACATGTGACCCACAAGAGAACTTCGGATGCATGTACAACCCATGGAACCCAGCTGCCATCCAGCTTGAAACCTCCAAGCCTCGATAAGACCATGAAGTCGAAGAACGGCAATTACCTGAATTCCCTAGCCCAGGGCGGGCAGTAAAGTCAACGCTTACTCTTAACGCCATGGACAGACCCGCCAATCCCCTAGGTATCGATCGAGGGCATCTGAACCAGAAAGAAAGAAAAAGAAGGCCTAATCCAAAACATTGTAAATCTTCATGTTTGGGCAAGCGCTGTCTTGATAAAAATTCCCGAACTAGCATCGAGATTCACTGCAAAGATGTTACAGCAACTGACCTCTAGCAAATGCCGGTAAGAGTATCTTTTGAAGTTCACAACATCCGGATCTGTTGACCAATTTCGGTATCTTTTGTGTAAAGTATGGATATATCTGACCGCAATTGTTTGCCAAGATGCCGACGCGCTCTCCTGCTATGGAGAATAGTTGTAATTTACACGCAAGATGGATCGACTCGTACACTACCTTAAAGAGCGCATTCAGAGGCACCGGTGATAGACACGTTGGCTGTTCTGGCCACACACCCGACTCTCGTATGTACGGTCAATTCACCAGGACATTGAGCCAGGCAAGCCAGGGTTACATGAGGTTTAAAGAAAAGGATGTTGAAAGATCCATCGAGGCGGCACGCTTTCATCTTGGACCAGGACACTTTCGGGGTGGCGCACAGTTCCAGCCCTCGTTTGGTGACTGAATCAGTGGCCGATCAGGGCAATTCAGAAACAACAAGGCCCAACTCACCAGGCAGCCAGGCTCACCAACTGATGGCCCCAGGCTGCTGATCCCTCTACTGCACAATTGGATCCTTCCAGAGGGGGCTAGTCAACTTACAAGTATGCCAAGATCTTTCAAGGGAGAGAGATGCAAGCTTCAGAAGGCGAACAGGCGAGGACTAAAGGAGAGAGGGGCGTCAGTATGCTGTGCTCCACAGACACTCAATTTGGTGGTTATGGTCAGCGCAATGGAACTCTGAGGGTGGGGATAATCTCGTAAACAAAGAATCCCTAGCTACCAAGCGCCAGCAAAACTCTGGTTGACTGCGGTGTGAGCTTGATGAGCCGTCCCATAGATAGAGGGGCGATGAGATGAGACAATGGAAGTGACAGAGAAGGAGTAAAAGCCGAGACCGTCAGTGTGTAGCCATTGTTGCATCCTTCATTGGACTACGGAGTAGGAACATAATATAATTAATTACCTTTATTATGAACGAGGGGCGTTGGTAGATTTGCTCCAGGTCGGATCATCGTAAGAGGCTGCTGTTCACTCTCCTCTGTCTGTTGTCAGGCCGTCTTTTTGGCCAACTCAGATAAATTTAGGAAGACATCTGATGGTTTCCTTCTAGGCCCTGTAATCTTGAGTCTTTTTGTTCACTGAGATGGATACTTGATATATCAGATCAGACCTTCAGTATTGCTCGTGTTTCGTGTTTTGAGATGAAATCACTTGTACATTTTGTAGACGGCGTGGCAGGCAGATCCACTGGTCTAGGAAGAGAAACTAAACCGCTTGCTTAAAAAGCCGCCAGAATTCAAATCATGCTGGCGTTGGCATTGCCTCTGGCGTACTCCGTAGTACAGGGAGCCATGAAGTGGTACTGCAGGCAGACTGGATTCTGGAGCACGGTCTGGCATCCCAATGTTTACCAATGTTGGAAAGAAAGTGTCGTTGTTCCCACAGCCCCTGGGTAAAGGAAAGCATGTACATTTGTGTTAAATCGAACTTGATTCAGCGCTTGGATGATATGTACTGTCTGAACTGTCAGGATGAGCGAGTCACCAACTGAACAACCTTTGGGGCTTGCAGGTGGATAGATGACTGGTTAGACTGGTTACCGCACTTGCCATTAATAACTTCAAACAGGGAGGGAAGAGTTCAAGCGTCCTCTACCTGCGGTAGGTACATACCTTAGGTATTCAGGCGGAGCAGAACGACTTGTGCTTTCAGTCTAGCCTAGGGTGAAAGAAAACAAGAGACTAGCGGTTGGTGGTAGATCGATGGATTTTGGTGTAAGCCAGTCTCGTGTATTTTTACCGCCCAAGGGCCCTCCACATCTGTGACTGGACAATTGACCAGAGCAGGTAAAGCAGGATGGATTGGATGTCAGCGCTCAGGCCATCGGGCGTTGCTGGAACGTGCCTACCCTAGCTGCCTTACCTGAGATACCGATGCAAGAAGGTAATTACCTCAGGCTTTGGGTGTTGGGCGGTACGTACATGCCTGGAGAGTCAGGCGGCCCTGCGCCGCCATTCGTTCAAGCTTTGAGTCAATGCCTCATTGATCTGGGCTGACTACTGCCCGGCGCTCCCTCTCCATCAAATACCTCTCTATGACGACCTAAGGGAGATTGATATTACTGCTAACGCATTAGTCTTTGTCCGAGGTCTCGCTCCATGGAGGCCAAACTGCATTGCCGCTCCCTGTGCCTGGTCTTACTGCACGGAGCAAAATTGCAAGACGGTAACTGTCCGCGTCCACTGAGATAGGGATTCTTGCCACCAAGGATTCCCGTCAACGGCAACAGTACAGGCACGTCGCTCATCATAGCATGTCTAGCTTCCTCACCTACAGTCGTCTATCACACGCCCAGAAAAGCACTCACAGTGGTGACTTACCTGGCTCTCCTGCACAGTCGGAGTACCATGTGCATAATGCAACGCCGGGTACCCGCCCACAGGTTTTGCTACCAGGAGAAGCACCATGCCGACTCTTGTTAGGGTACTAGATTGCGGATGCGGTCCCACATCCTAGTATCTGAAATGGTACGTTTGAATTTCTCATCGACATTGGAGCTATCATACAGCCCAGACAGCGCAACACCAACCGTCTGTGATGGGGCTTTGATGGGGTTATGCTGTGCCATCAAGCCCTTGCCAATACATCGTCTCGTGATTTAAACTTTCACGGTGATAGCCATTCCAGGCCTCAGGGAAACTCGGTGCCAGTCCATCAAGCTACCTATCCACCCATTTATCGAAGTCTTGCACAAAGCATTTATCACTTGCCAGCACATTATTCCGTCCATCCTCAGGAAGTCGCCAATGATGCTGTTCCTCACCAGACAAGCGTTCAATAGTCCCAAGAATAAACGGATCATGATACGCAAGAGCATGTACAGAGAAGCGGGTACAACAAACCGTTATTACCGGTGTCCTCCCTCGGCGGTGACGATAGACGGATCTCAAACCAATTGCAAACATCATCAAGCACCTGTCGATCAGATATGATTGTTTCTCCTAGGAGAACGCCCTTCTCGCATCTCACCCTCTTTGCGAGTTGCAATACCTCAGCGTAGAGCCGAGAAATGGGAATTACATGTGCTACAGCAGGGGTGTCTGCAGTACACTGAGCGAAGCATGCCAAACCATGAAAGCAGTGATGAGTATTCCGCTTGGATGAGATTCAAGACCCTTCCGGAGTGGTACTTTCACCCAGTAGGGAAATGTTCCATCCTTTGGCCTGGGCGCGGCGCTTCCTACAGTAGTGGTCCCCCAGCCCATCTCAGGCCCAACAAATGCATGCATTGTGGCGCCGGCTAGTGCAGCGCTTGGTGCACCCCTTCAGCAATACCCTAACCCCCTACTCTCGCTGAGTCCTAAGCGGATGCTGCGGCCAGACTGGCTGACGACCTTGCTCCTTGTGCTTTATTACGACTCCAGCCCGTGGACCAAATTCTTCTCCATCCCTTCTTTCCCCACTACTCCATGTGAGCTGCATCCTTAGCGGCAGGGGTGACTTGCCTAGCTTGCCTTGAGACCAGACGACCCGAGGATGTCCACTTCTTCTAGAGACGCCGCTCTGGTGGGTCTGCAACGCAATCATAGCGGCGGGAGGCCCCATCACCATCACTACCTGTTTCCTCCTTGTTCGCCCTGTCGGTACGACGGTACCACGCCAAACTTAGCGTATGCCTACCAAATCGGCGTGAACCGCACTGATCCTACTCTGTACCAGTCGACACGCCCTCACACAGGAAAACCCTTGACTCCATGCCGCAGACGTCGTCTCAATCCCCAGACCAGCAGCCTGATTCTCGCTCCGGCACTACTTCCCGCCCGCCTTTTCTCACTGATTGCTGGCTCCGCCCGTTGGCACACCCCCTGCCGGCCCGTATGACGCAGCCCACCACCCCAGCTGCCATGCTAGAATGATAATCCCAGCACAGGAACGTGAAGTGAGGGTCAAATGTGATGAGAAACCTAGCCAAGTACCCCATGGGCCAGATTCTGATTTGACGGCTGTTCTAAATTCTACGGTTTACAGCCATCTTGTCGCTACTAAATCGGCCATGCTTCTTTATTGCTTGGTCCCTCATGATCCACACCCAGATCCTTGGAGAGTTGATCTTGTTCAAAGCTGCTAGGCTCGATTTATCTTTCAAGCCATCGATTGCCCCATGTTTCGTTAACAGGGCCCCCTCGAACCCCTTTGGAACCGGTACCACCATTTCACGATACATATTCAAGCTGAGGCCTTCTCAGTTCTTTGGATCTACCATCATTACTTTCACCTTCAAAGTTAATTTGTATTGGGAACGATAACTACTCTAATATCAGCTGTCGTTTTGGCAACTTGTCTCGATATATCTCAACTTTCAATCACATTACTTCCTCGATACAGTTCAAGATGATGCACCCACTCTTCGGTGTGCAGCCAGCAGGCTCCTTGCCCATCACATATCCTTACGACACAATGCTGGACGACCACACACAACAAATGGCATGCTCGCAAGCTTCAAGAAGGTTCTCACGAGGGTCCAGTGGACAACGATCTGGTGGTGCTATGAGGGTGACCAAGCCTTCAAGCGCCAACAACAGCCCTCGCTCGTCTGGTATCATGGCTCGCCGAAAGACTCTCATGAATGACGGCAACTTGCAACGCCGACAACAGCAAGTCATGGAACAGCTATCAACATTTTGTGACGTTGAGTCCCAGCAACCCGCCCCACGGTCATCACGTCCCGTGAGTTGGCATCCGAGCTCATATGGCCAACAACCCTATGTCCAGGCGCAACAACCCGCGTATGCCTTGACTACAAGCCACTTGCCTTCCGACCACCAAGACTTGCACGGCAACTATGCTCATTATTCCCCAATGATGGATTCAACTTCATGCGGTACATCCCCGCTGGCTTTCTCCCATCTGCCTCTCCCATATCAATCTACCGACAACATGACCTACAATCCTTACCACGGAACGAACATGTCGCACCACTCCCCCGCTGCTTCTATGGTCTTGCCGGGTCGTCAACTGCCTGTCATTGCTGCGCCCGCCGAGACCACTGATAGCAATGGATGGGACTGGAATACCTTTATCATGCACGGTATTGGCTCCACCACACCCCCCACCCCTGAGACTCTCCCACAAACCCAACTGTCTCAACCAGCAGTATCAGAGGATCCTCACTATCAGGCTCTTGAAGATGCCGCGGAAGAAGACGGCGAGATCCTGGTTGGAATGGGGCTGTACGACACTCCGGAGAAGTACAACGAGGATCCTCAGCTCAACAACTATCGATCTACTGTATCATCTTTACTTGGGTCATCATTCAGGGCCCAGGAGCCTCAAGGCAAGGGTCTTAAGCTTGAAGAGACATGGGAGCCTCCCAAATCTGACGACGAAGAGGATGAAGATGAAGGCGACGAAGAGGAGGAGGATGACGACGAGCAGTGATCCCGCTGCATCTCGAAATTTGTAACGGCATACATGAATAATGACATGATTTTTTGTAACACTATGGTGTACACTGGTAGGCAGGAAAAGCCGGCTTTTGCTTCTCTGGGACATGGGAAACTACAAGGTGGTTAGGTCGGTGCACCTGGATCTCAGGATAAGGAACATGGATGCAAGCGTTTGAATTTACTACATATATAGAGTTCGGCTGGCTATGGATACCCCGTGCAAAAGCACAAAACTAAGAGATACAAGTAAGGCTCAGGCAGCCGCCCAATAGTTATCCAACGAAGAAATATATAACCAATATATTGAGAGAGAGAATAAAGCGACTTGACAATGTGTCACGCATTGTGGCTGACAATAGTAACTTGGGCCATGGCCTATCATGCAACAGCAAAATCCATCAGTCACCACAGCATCGTTGGAGATAGCTAAGGTATAGTAGGTAGGTAGGTAGGTAGGTAGGTAGCTTAGGCAAAAAGAGGCGGTATGAATGAGGTGGACCCAAAAAGAGCCGCGTCTCTTGCCAACGTTGATTAGCTGTGCTGAACCCTGTACAGCATGTGGCATATTGAAGGTCCGTGCTTCCGCACTTTGACTCGGCATATTCAATTGGTCAAGTTCCAGATTTGACGCCCCCCTCCCCACTCTGAGCCAGCCCTGCGTGGCATGTGCACGACCCCCTCTTTCCGATTTTCTTTTTTTACGGCATTACGTATTTGCTCAGGGACGGTTGTGGCTGAAGAATAAAAAGTGGCTAGCGCCACCGTAAGATTGATCGGTCTTTGGGGGAAATATACTGGTAAAACCTCTGAGATTAAACGAGGTGCCAGAATAAACTGGTCTAAAGCTCCACAACAAGTATAGTAAACTTACCCAAGTCTTCTTATCACTTGAGATAAAAAGTCCTAGGTATTCTTGCGCCCTATTGATCAGTAACTCAATCTAATTCAGCAACTTCTTAGAACTCTGTGTGGCTCGGAAGCTCCGTAGATAGAACTGGGAGTCATACGAACTCATGCATTCTGGGGAGACATGACTAGCCTACTAAGCTAGCATGCTCCGAATGAGACTTGACCAGGAGCTCTGCTCCACCTCATGACCTGAAAAATTGCTCAACCTGCTTAAGGCGCAGGGAGGCCCTTATTCGAGGTGGGATGGTAATAGTTATAGCCGCTAGATTTATACCGTGCTGATTGATTGGCAAGGCGCTATTATACCCTCTCGCCGAACTTCCATTCTCGACCTCTGCCATCCGAAATCATAATCACATCGTTAAAGAATCTAAAATCTACAGTACCTACCTAGTAGACATAATTTTCAAGACACTATCTGTTTAAATACCCACTACAGGGAAAGCGTTTTTTTCTTAAGTTGATGCGCTTTGATTTGTCTCATTTTACTTAGATGTCTTACCCTGTACCAGCCTCGGACTTTAGTATTATGGTTTACTCGTTGACATTTATCTACGACACTGGGCGCTGAAATACGTAAGTGTTGGGGGGGTAAGAAATTAAAAGAAAATCACGATTATAATTTTGAAACCCCGTGAGATATAATAGGTTACAGAATAAACTCACAGGGCATTAAAACGTGATGCTGTTAGCAAGAATCACACATGCTGTTGAGGCGATAGATACCTATCCATCATTTGTTACAGAAAAATTATCCGAACAAAAATCCTGCAATCAGTGCACGACAAACGAAAAAAACAGAACAGAAATAAATACACGCGCCGCTGTTTCCTCCGGACAGGCGACTACTAACTTGGATGCTGCTAAGTATCAAATACTCCGGAGAAAAATATATTATCATAGAGACCCAAAAAATGGTACAATACGTCTTTACACCATGGCGCGACCGTTACGAGCTCTTGCTCGTTCGCGAGCAGATGTACACAGGCATCGACACCAACGATATAGAGGCCAAGGGGCATTCAAGCCATGCTGAAGGCAGTGTAAACATACAAAACCAACGGATCTTGGACGACCAGGAAACACAAAAGAGGCAGCACAAAGCGGTTGCGCGCGTGTCGATGTGGATGCAGCGAGGAAACTGCCCTCACATGGTCGAGTCAACAGCCCTGTTGATGGCGGCGATGCTAAGTGATAAAGAGGCAGCCGCTGGAGAAAATGCAGCTTCGTCGGCGTACGCAATTAGAGCAGCATATTCAGCAGCCTTTAGCAGGTAAGTTCTGCCAGCCGAGACCCATTGCTGTACGATGGAGCTGATGAAACACAAGGTTCGTTACTGGTCTTCTTGATGGCCATCAGGACAAACAGCGCAAACAGAGTATGTACTCTATTGCAAAGACCATTGGGTTGCCCGCTACATTTGTTGAGCTTCGCCATCAGTCAACGCACGAACAGCTGCCTTCATTAGCAAAGTTGCGCACAGCAGCTAAGAAGGCCTTGCTGTGGATTTGGGAGTATTACTGGAAGCAGCTGGGCGAGGACAATAGCGATGCGTGTCGCAAGACAGTACTACGGTATCTCAGCGAGGGAGATGAATCGAAGCTGGCAGCTCTGTTCCAGGAGTTCGAGCGATGGCCTCCTGAGCGCGTTCTCAAGACAGTTCAAGAGGTCAAGGGCAGTTTGCCAGGCAACCAAGCATTTTTGAAGTGCGCAGAATTGATGCAGAGGCTACGAGAGTCTGAGGAAGATAGGAAGTCGTCAAAATCTGGTACCGCCGATACGACGATGAAAGACACAGAGCCTGACACCGGTGAAGCTGATGAGGAAGATGACTTTGGGTGGTCACAGTTCAAAGGCACATGGAAGCCTAAACCTATTGGCATTGTTTAGAACGAGCGTCCAATCTTTCTATTAGATACCCCTTTTTGACTGGATGTACTTGCATAAATCATCATTCTGCAGAGGCAAAATACCCATGGGTGAATGTTGGAATTGGACCCAGATATATCACGTGCAGTCGCCCGCATCGGCAAACGTCATGATGCTGGAGCCATGATGCCTTGCTTGGATGACAAAGCCTCACGTCTCATTCGATCTTGTTCTGTTACAGCGCATCCGCCTTCAACTGGCCTTGACATTTACAGAGACCTACTTATGTATAGAATCGCTACAAGTCGGCGATTTCTCAGACAGAAAATTGGATTTCTATCTAGTGCTGTGAGTCAATTGTTCAACTCCAAAAAGTGTGCTCAGCTGAGATGATGTAGCTTGTTGCTACCCGCGCCATGCATATTCAGTCAATTCCCATGTGTATGTCATGTGTCCAAAGAATCCCTTTTGAAGTCGAGGACCTTGAAACTGATTTCAATAGGGGAGGGAAGCTCCAACAACTACGCTTACCTGGTAGTTGACGATAAGTCCAAGGACGCCGTCATCGTTGATCCCGCAAACCCTCCCGAGTACATAGTAACCACCCTGAGAATATCTGAGAAGCTGCTGATGTATAGTGCAGGGTTGCGCCTATCCTAAAGGAGGCTATCAAGGCGGGGAAGATCAACTTGACAGCCATTGTCAACACCCACCAGTGAGTATCATTAACTGCCAATTTCTCCCGACCTAGACTGATCTCCTTGCTGTCATTGGGATCATGCAGGAGGCAACAAGAAGCTGGTAAGACCCCCCAGAATGAGGCCCCATGAAAACTTGTTGACATCCACGAGCTTGCTGAGCTGGACAACCCCAAGATAGATATTATTGGCGGCAAAGACTGTGATGGTGTTACGAAGACACCAGGTCACGGCGAGACCTTCAAGCTCGGCGACATCACCTTCAAGGGTGTGCATACACCTTGCCACACTCAGGACAGCATCTGCTTCTTTGTGGAAGACGGAAAGGACAAAGCTGTTTTCACGGGTGATACCCTTTTCATTGGCGGTAAGTTTGAGCAAGCCTCAAATGTGCACAAGGATGTCTTGAGCCTGTGCTGATAATGAACAGGATGTGGAAGATTCTTCGAGGGCAATGCGGAGGAGATGCACGAGGCCCTGAACAAGCGTCTTGCGGCGTTGCCTGATGACACTGTGATTTACGTAAGTTCGAAGCCTACACAAAAGTACGTCGACGCTCATATTATGATAGCCAGGACATGAGTATACCAAGGCCAATGTCAAGTTTGCCGCATCTGTTTCTCAGCGCGATGCTGTACAGAAGCTCCACTCCTTCGCCGAGAACAATAAGGTCACCACTGGCAAATTTACCATCGGAGACGAAAAGGTAGCTGGAATCCACGACTTGTCTCGATACGAAATGGCTGACTTTGCATAGCAACACAACGTCTTTATGAGGGTCGAGGTTCGTCAAAGTTCTTGAACATGTTAGGATACCAAGCTAACCATCACAGGATCCCGAGATTCAGAAGCAGACGGGCGAGACGGAGCCTGTGGCAGTTATGGCCAAGTTACGCGAAATGAAGAACAACTTCAAGTGAGTAAGTAGTAGCACTTCCTCACGATCCTCTATCCCTTCACGGCTGACCAGTTCTAAAGAGAGCCAGAGGCCAAGATATAGATGGCAGATAACAGATTGGCCAGGGCCCAGGAGAAAGGAAGCATTGGGTGAAGATGAGTTGCATAGGGCGAGCGAGTATTCTGAGTGTAATTGACTTTATTGAAAACCAAGTACTACAAATTGTGTGTCTCCATGGATCGCTAGGTGCCTGTCTTCAAAGACATGGCATCGCTTGCTACCCGCTGGAACCAGGTCGGTTTGAAGTTGTCCGACGAGGCTTATTTGAATTTTGCTTCACTGTCCACACTTGCTCGCTGTAGTGATTTCAAAGCGGCAAGCTCTAGCATTTTTAGAAGCGAATATTGAGGGAACATCACGATGTCGAGAAGAGCTGTCGGCGTCGAGATCCGAGTATGTATGGTAGCGGTGTAGCAGGCACAAGTAAACAAACCGTAGAGTACTTCGCGGTGATTATTCTCCAAGAGAGCGCGAGTGCATTGTGAAACCGGTCCAGAAAGACTGTGGAAATGTTGAGATAGATTGTTAAAGGGAAAAGGTTTGGGTCTGTAAGGAAAATTTTATTAAAACTCACGGGGAGAAGGGCCCGTACAGTCTGAATAGAGACTCAAGACGGTGCTGGTGCACTGTTCGTCGCGGGCGCCAAATCCACTACCTATCGTCACCACAAAGCACCTATCGTGACATCGATCATCGCGACTACGTATAAGTGCTTGTTGTCCCTTCTTCGCAAGCGCAAATGGTAATGCATAATCTGACCTTATATCAGTCAAGACAAGGCCTAACAGAATCCTTTAGCCTCCAAAGCGCAAGGCTCCCGCGACCAGCGCAACCGCCGCACCCAAGACGCGACAATCCAAACTTGCAAAGGAGCATAATGTGACTGCGCAAGAAGAGGGCGAGATCCGCGAGGCGTTCAGTCTCTTTGCAGAGCCAATGGACGGTGAGAAGCATGGAGTCTTGCCTATTGACGATGTTAAGTCTGCACTCATGTAAGTAACCCATGTGAGGACGCCTTTGCGTCCTTGGCTGACATATGCTTGCTTAATTAGAGCCCTCGGTGTTCCACCCTCTTCTCACGCAGAGCTCAAAGAATTTATATCAATCCTGGATCCAGAAAACGACGGATACGCGACATTTGAACCTTTCTTCGCAATCTGCGCCCTCAAATTCCATACAAGAGAGCACGACTCGGACGCCCATCGTGCAGAAGTCGAGGAAGCTTTTCGACTATTCACAAATGGTCAGGATGGACCCATTACCCTTGCACACCTGCGGCGTGTTGCTGCTGTGCTCAAAGAGGATGTCGATGAGGAACTACTCAAGGATATGATTCTCGAGGCGAACGGCGGCGTAGGTGTTGCTAGGGGAGTGGGCGTTGAGGAATTTGATGGAGTCATGAAGAGTGCTGGTGTCTGGAGGTGATTCTCCAGCTTCCAGGAGGAGCCACCATGTTACGATCTACGAACAAACGAAACTTGCCTTGTACGACTTGGGGGAGTTAATACCATGAGATGAAGCGGAATCGATCCAAGAGTTGCAATGCTGCATTGAAAGAGAGGTAAGAATCTCAACATGAGGGATGAGACGCTGACTGCTAATCACCCATTTTCGCTTGCAGACCAAGGTCCATGATAATTATTATAGTATAGTGCGCATCACTGAGTCGAGGCTTGTTTGGAGGGACCTTGATGAGTTCATAAACGGAGGCATCAGACATTCAGTGTCTATATCAGCAGTTGAGGGGCAGCTCTACGCAATCACTGTTTCCAAATCTAATTACACAATCTTAAAAGCGCTAGGTTCTTCAGGATCAACGGTCCTGGCCAATACATATGTATAATCACATCTAATTCTGAAACGCCTTATCAGATGCATGCATGCCCCATAGGTGACAGCGACGGGACGGGATAGGATACGTGAGCTAACAAGCACGCACTATGTCAACCCAACTACCTGAAATGAACCTGAACTATATAGCAGCGCAAAACCAAACATCGTAACTTTCGTGAAAATCATTGCGGAGACTCGACCGTCACCGATGGCTTGGCGTCACCACCCTTGGCCGCAGCGGCAGCGAGCTTCTCCTCTTCCTGTCGGCGGGAGTCGAGTACGACCTTGAGCTCCGGGGGAGGGTTGAAGCCAGCGTGGTCTGAGTGGCGTTTATAGTAGTATGCGTCAGGCTTGGGTTGCATCTCGGGAGGGAGCTCCTCCATGATGCACTTGACGATGTTGTCGATCGAGTTCTTCTTGGAGGCGTCGCGGTGCCATACGGTGATGAGGTGGGAGTTGAAGCGGACGGAGAGACCAACACCGCAAAGCTGGTCGTCTAAATAGAAGTTAGCACAAGTGCGTCCATTGTGGTCAGAGTTCGTACCGTCGTCAAGAACACTCTGGAGTTTCTCGCCAATAGCGAGGAGCTGAACACGAGTCCACACATCGGGTCCTATGCTCTTAGGGAAGCGGAATGTCCAACTTCCACCCAGAATATTGCGTCGGTCCTCCCAGACAGGGCGGAAGCCTGACTTGAAAAGATACAAAGACTCTCGAACACCAATATTTCCGACAGGAGTATTGTTGGCATAGCGCCAAAAGTCCTGCACCGACTCGATCTGGGTACCGAGCTGCTCCAGCCCAGAGTGATACTGATCACCGCTTTCCCCTTCCTTGGCCTGTCGGTCGAAGTAGACGTTCCAATAATGCTGAGTGGGCAGTGCTCGCATCGTCTTTAGGAAGTTTCGCTTGGCATCGTCGCGCTGTTCGGCGGGAGAGCTGGGATCGCTCTCCTGAGATTGCGACTCTGCGATGCCGCGCGTGAAGAGAGGAAGACGGGAAGACATGTTGGTAAGATGCGAGACGAAGAAGGAGGGAAAACGAATGTAAGAATGCTGAGTAGTTATGGAGGTGATGAAAGCCAAAGGTCGGAGATGAGCACGGAGACTGGAGTTGAAACTACAGAGGTAACCCTGTCACGTAGGTAAGGTATGGAGGTAGCTTAGCTGGTGAGGGGCACGTCAGACAGAAAGAGGAATAGACAACTTGGTACAGGTAAACTATTAACAGCCCCTATTTCGTCGTTTAGTTCTTAGCAACAAGCGAATAATGGCAGGCATATAAGGAGAAGGCCAGTGTGTAGTAGTCAGAAAAGGGGACGCAGATAATTACGTACTGTCTAACGATCAGGTCTAGTGCTTTGTTGCTACTATAGATGCCCAAAATGCCGAGCTATGGTGGGGATATTGGATGCCTACCTAGTACCTACCTACCTTAGTAGTATGGATGGAGGAATATAGTACTAGAGTATGTAGGTCGGTGTGCCTAGAGGTGTCCAGACTTTTATAAGACTCTGAATAACCTAGGGGTGAAGACAAACTACTATGTAGTGAAATAGTCTACTAGTATGACTCTAAGCATGCATATTGGTGTTTTTTTATCCAAGGCAAATGCCAAGTCTTCTGCCATAGCAGAGATACATAAGGTAGCTGATATCCATGGCATGATACGACATGACTGCGGGGTCTTTGAGGCGGCGAATGAGCTACTACAGGCTTCGCAATCCCCATTGATTGGTGACGAAACATCGTCAGTTGCTCATCTATTGACCTCTGTTACTGCGTTCAAGGCATGTTCTATTTTCTCAGCTGACATTCCGACGAATCATGGGGACAGTTTCAGATATCCCTGGTCCGACTGAAACTGAAGTTGACGAACCGGCTCAGCCAATCAGGTCAAACACATTACTTAGTGAAACTACCTGTTTGACAATGATCATATCGACAGTTCATCCTGTAACGTTAACCGACGGATCCCAAGAGTGCTTGTCAAAACACAATTCGGGGGATTTATAGGAGATAGAATTACTTATATGTGTATAAGGTAACGAGCTTTTTAGTGCACAAGAAACCCGCCGCTAATCATCATATTTATGTAAGTAGTTGCCCAACGCTGATGTTATCATCAAGGTACTCAATGCGTACACACAAACAAAGCTTTATGGTCCATTTTATCATACCATTGACTCTGATGGACTCGTGTGTGGTAAAATTCTTCATATTTAAATCATTTGTAGTAACGTAAAGTAACGTAGCCTATTGTCCAGCAAACTCAAAGAGACATCCAGTGAATCTAATCCGACCCGGTCATTCAAACAACGCTTCCAAAACACCATGCTCCTGTCATGCTAGTAAATCTTCCTTCAATCGCCGTTGGCCGTTCGTTTCAGAGGTTTTCCTTTGCGCCCAGTGGCATTCTCGCGCTGTTCTCATTCTTAAACCTGGTCAAGTCCCCTTGCATCAACTTCCTCAAGTTACCCATATCCTGGAGGTATTGCTGCATTTCTTCTTGCAACTCATCTTCGCCATATGCTGTGCTCTCCGAATCATACTGATCGTCATCGTACTCACTATATTCGGAGGCATTCTCCTTGTCCTGCTCGTCGACTTCTCGCTCTGGCTTTACGGCGACAGGAGGAATAGGGTTCTTGAGGCTTTCGATGGCGAGCTTGAGGTGCAGTTTCAAGGCCTCATTCTCCGTCTGAAGCTTCTTGATCTTGCTCTCAGCTACCATGCTGCGCTCCTCCATCATGCGCTGCATAGAGTTGACATGAGTCTGGTACTCCTCCAGTTTGTCCTCGGCTTCCTTGGCGTTCTTCTCACGCTGTCTCGAGTCTGATACGGAAAGCTGCAGAATGCGAATTTCCTCCGCCATGGCAGCAATCTGCGCGTCTCGCTCGGCTGTTGATATGTGATCCTGGTTGACAACAGCCCTGGTCCGGATTCGTTTGGCTTGGTCGGCATATCGCAGCGTGGAAAGGGTTTCATCGTAGTCTGAGGGTGCGATGCAGGCAATCATGGCCGTCTTGCTGTTTCCGCCTAGTGAGTCTTTGAGAAGCCAGGTGAGGATTGAGTCTCGGTATGGGACAACCTCTTTTCGCTTTCCACCCCTTCCGGCCTTGGGGTCTGCTAGAGCGGCAATTACACGTCCCAGCGTGGTCAGTGATTTGTTGATGTTGCTACCTTCGCGTAATCGCGCACCAGTAGCCTCGGTGGCCTTCGCCCTCTCGCTACCGGCCAGATCCACCAGTCGAATGCGGGAGCTTCGCTCTGTCGTCTCGTCGGTTTCCATATCGTGGTGAATTTGTTTCAGCATGATTGTGAAAACGGCGTGACTTCGACTACTTGTATCGTTCATCTTTGTGCTCGCTACCGTACGAGATGTATCGCCCAATTTCATGTAGCGTAGAATCTCATTGATGTTTCGCACGGGCACCTCGGTAAGATCCTTGACGTATGGGCCCTCGGTGGGAGATTCGCGAATCTTGAGATAATTGGGCGCCTTGTGCGTTTGAGGAGGAACGAGGAGGTCACGGACGTGCTCATTGTAGACTTCAAAGTACGAGACGCGAACATTATAGGCGACATTTGAGTTCTCGCAGTGAGCGGCGTCGATACGCTCAAAGAGATCCTCGCAAGTCCGAGGAATCAGGCCAGGCTGGTCTGGGGTGCCCATCATGGTGTAACTCTTTCCAGATCCAGTCTGTCCGTAGGCAAAGATACACGTGTGGTAGCCTTCGAAGTTGTGATCGAGAAAGTCCTCGCCAAGGCTGTTGTAAACATCTTCCTGAGTGGCGTAGTGCTTGTCGTTAGTGTCATGACTCCAGAAGGAGTTATCGAAAGTGAATTTCTTCTCCTCGATGACCTTCTTGGCCTTTAGCTTTGCAGCCTCTGGATCAGGGTCATCGGGTGCGGAGAGTGTTGTGAGTTGAGTGATGGGGTCCATTTGGATCAGACATTTTGCCTGGCGTTCAAGTTCTGTAGACTAGTCAGATACAGAGGTTCTACGAAAAGGAGACCGGGTGCCTAAGTGTATTCACCTCTCTTGAGAAACGCTCTCACTCGGACTACGACCTTGACATTTCCTCCCCCTTCCATTCTGGCGGGCATGGATAAAGCCGCATCTCGAGATCTCAGCGATGGCGTTGAGGCCGAAGAGTGAACCCTGCCCTCATAAAAGGACGCCGAGGGCGATGAGGGAGAAGGCATCAATCTCGAGTCCAGAGCCATCGTCATAAGGATGCTGTTGGCGTTGTCGATGCTGTCGTGAAGTCGATGTCGAAGAATAACCCACATCTCACCGTCTTCCCTTGTAGGTATTTTTTGTTTACCAGCGTCATTCACGTTGCTAGGGGCAGTTGCAGGGGGCCCTTGTATGCGTAGTACAGGTTTTGACTGGTTTAACAGAAGGGAGCTTGGGCCAAGCGGCCCCATCGAGACTCGGAAGCTCTAGTCTGAATCAGGTCTAGACTCTGGTCAGTCTCTGAAAGAAATATCACTCTTTTTGTCTACTGTTCTGTACTCGAGTTATTCTGTCACACGCAATAGCCCAAATTCTTTGTCGCGGGGACCAAGTGACGCGAATTAAACTCCAGCCACCCTTGATCAATTTTACTGCTAATTAGGGCGCTGCACCTTAGCTGAGCTTAGCTTCCAGTGCCTACCTAAATAGGTACCTAGGTTCAGATACCTTTGCAGACGAAACGCGACATCCAACGTTCGCCTTCCCTCTCTTCTTCTACCTCCCACAACAATCTTTTGTCGCGTTTTCAACTACAACGATCAAGCCGAAGAAACTAGTATCGGACTTTGCTGCGCGATTTTTCGGGAAATTTTATCACGTTTTTCACCAACTCAATTTCTCTCGCTATTTTCTCTCTGCCGCACCATGGCGCGTACCAAGGAAGATGTCGCGTCCAAGGGCGATGCCTCGCCTCGCATCCCCAAATCCTCCGCCGGAGTGACCAAGAATTCCGCTGAAGCTCCCGTCAAGCGCGGCCGTGGACGGCCTCCCAAGGGTGCTGCTCCCATGCCCAAGAAGGTCTATGTTCCAACAGGACGCCCCCGCGGCCGACCCCCAGGTACTGGCAAGAAGGCCGCCGCTGGACCCAAGAAGGTCGCTGCAGTAAATGATGATGGTACGCCAAAGCAGGGACGTGGTCGACCTCCTCGAGCTGCTCGCGGCACAGAGTCTGCTGCTACAACGCCCAAGGATGGCAAGAAGCGTGGCAGAAAGCCAAAGGCTGCTGATGTATCAGAGGATGAGGAGACCAAGCACGATGAACCTGGTAAGGAATTTCTACGAAGCTCCAAGTTGATTATGTGCTAATATCTTCCAGCCGACGAGGATGATGCCGCCAATGAGTCGCCCGCTAAGGACGAGGTAGAGTTCCATTCTCCTACCCTTCGACCTAGAACATTATTTACTGACATGTTCCAGGCAAATGACGAGGATGGCGAAGACTCCGAGTAGGATTTCCATTATGACCAACATAGAAATCCTAACATGAATAATCGGCGGAGGCGGAATTTTCCTACTTTCATTATAGGGTCTGGGTTTGGTTGATTTGCTTTAGGGTGCTTGGGAACACGAGGGGTGAAGGTCAGGAAGAATTCATGGAACTGTTATACTGGGATTGTGCTCTTCAGGAGTTGTACAAATATCATGCTAATTTACAGACGGGTAAAGCAGGCCCTTTTATCCCAACCTTCTCTTATCTAAAGTTTCTTCCATGTCTCATACTCCTCTTCAAGATGTCGTTTTAGCTTTTGGAACTGGTTCCCAAAGTTGAGCCCACATCTCCAGCACTTCATATCCCAGCGCAAATATGCCTCCTCCTTTGTGTTCCTGCGCGGATCATCAGCTGCAAGCGGAAAGTCGTCCAGATCAACCAGAAACGGCGTATTGAACGAATTGTAGTGCTTGCGATGTCTCAAGGCTTCAGAGATCATATCCCTTGAGAAAACGTGTACGTGAAGGTGTCTCATGCTTGGTACCGCATGCACGCCGGCCTTGACTTCTGCAGCCCAGTCCCGGCCCTCCGGGAGTTGACCACCCTGGTCCGGCTCGGCATCTCCATCGAGTACGGCTTGTCGATGAGCATCACTCTCGCTGTGCGTGCCAAGACGACGTTGGAGTTCCTTTGCGACCAGAACCTTGAGGCGCCGAGTCTCCGTCCGCACCTTGGCAAGGACCTCTGGGTCATCTAGGGCATCAAATGGATGGAGAAGATTGTACTGTGACGACCGAGGGAGAAGAAGAGTGTGTATTGTGGCCTTTGGATAACGGTCGTTTATAGCGACAAAGTCCTCGTTGTGATAGATGACGCGCGAAGATGGGTATGAGGCTGGATCTTCAAGATATGCACCCAAACCCATGCGGTCTTTGAACGGGTTCCCACTACGCGATGGCCGAGCTGTATTTGTCTCCGGTGGTGTTTTCCTCTTTGGAGCCATGAGTTCTGCGACTGCCATATGTAAGAATGGGTGCTTCGAGTGAGTTGAGTGTGTGACTTGCATGCATTGCGGGTCGATTTCTTTGTAGGCTCTTCACTACGGATCTCTTCCTTGGTAATGGCCTCCTCTGGCTCTGAATCTTGATGAGACATGTCTTTAGGTGCGAATATTGGAAACGCTTGTAGGATGCCACTTGTTGGCGTTGGCGTTGGCGTTACTGTTAGTGTTCTATACTGTGCTGGGAGCGTGCAGTATCTAGAGCATTCATGATAGAGAGTGCCCCGCGGTGGAGTCACCTTTTCGTAAGGTACACAAGTCTCTGATACGCAGGCATGAACAGATAGGTATCTACCTATTTTGAGTTGTGTGTTGCGAAAGAGTACATCGAAATTCAGCATTTGATTGTAAATAACTAGGTATTCAAGTTTCTAACTATTGAGTCATGCTCGAGATCTTCATATTCAAATCTAATGTACCTCTATCTGCATTTATAATGACCTTGGACTTTTTACTCAAGCATCCATACCATCGAGCTCAATCATCTTCCTAACCAATATGATGACCTCGTCGTCCTTAACATTCATCTCTGGGCTCTCAACCTTCTTTGCGATCAACTCATCAACCATTCCTCTGAGTCTAGCCAGTAAAACACCGATACGCGCCCATCCTCGAAGTCTGAGCCAGCCGTCAACAAGTAGACCTCGACCAAGAGTGTCGAGTTCGATAGGTCCCGAGAATAGTAGGAGTGTGTATGCATTGAAGGCTGTTAGATATGTTAGCGAAACCGAACAAGACTTGCAACATGAGAGGTGATATACGTACGTGTCAGGTCCCGAATGAAGATCTTGCTGGTTGAGATCAGACTGAAATAAGCCATATACGCAGCATTTCCCGAGAAACCCTGGCTTCCGAATAACGTACTGCTGGGGTGAACAAACACGCGTCCGTTTTCTTGGTTAAAGTACTTGATCGACCTGGCCTCGGGGTCTAACTCCACGGCACCAGACATTGAACTTGCAAACTTCTTGTCGGGGTACTGGATGCGAGCGATCTGTGGCGTGAAAGCCGCAGCAACCAGCGCTCTCAGGAGCTGGGATCCATCAGAGCTAGCACCATGTGCATGAGCCTCGATTGTCGCTTCTGAGGGTGCCACGATACCAATCTCTCCCAGGGCTGTATAGTACTGTGCCCGAGTATTGGAGATGTCTGACAAGGTCTGGAAATTGAGAAAGTTCTCTTCACACCAAGATCGTATCTGACGATGGGGTATGTGGTCCTGCATCATGAAATCCCACTCCTGGAAGGCCTGAAGATCAGTCAAGAGATCCCCATCACCTCTGTAGAAGCTCATACGAGCCTCCTTCGCTTCATATCTCTTCTCCTGTGGAGAAACAAAGGGACTTCTTGTGCTCAGAATCGCTGCAATGGTTACGCAATCATCTAGACAACCAAAGATGGCACCAAACACCATCAGCTTGCCGCACCGAAGGTCAGCGGGGAGCATGGCAAGCTGCTGACCCATGGCTGTAAGCTCATCACCATCGAGTGCTCCCATGCGTCGCAGGAGCTTCATAGCTCCATCGATAGCAGTCGCGTCAGGAGGTGTTGGAGACCTGCCTAGGAACCCGGCAACATCCTTCATTCCCATAGCACGGACTGAGAGACACAGTTGTTCCAGTGGAACACGGCGAATCTCTGGTTCAGGTCGTTCGGGCATTTGCTGTTCGAGGTTTTGCGTAAAGAGTTTGTAGCATCTGCCCTCTTGTACTCGGCCAGCTCGACCACGTCGTTGCTTACAGGCGGCGCGTGATGCCCACGTTTCCTCGAGCTTGCGCATGTTGTTTTGCACATCGAAGCTGGTCTCCTTTACCTTTCCGCTGTCAATTACCACAACAATGTCGTCTATTGTGATTGAAGTCTCTGCGACATTAGTTGCGACCACGACCTTTCGCTTTCCTGGAGGAGCACCAGAGAACAGTCTTTTCTGCTCGCGTGTCTCAAGCGAAGCATGAAGGGGCAAAACATGAAGCGAATTGATAGCTTTCAGTGCGCGACAAGCTTGGTTGATCTCACCAACTCCAGGGAGGAAAATCAGAATGCCACCAGGTTTCTTTTCGTAGGATAGCTCGAAATCAATGGCCTTGACCGTCTCAACCAGCAGGTTGTAATTTATGCGATGACCCAATTTTTGGATGACTTTGCCCAGAGCCTCTCCGCTGATGAACTCTGTATCAGAGCTTTCGACTCCGTATGCTGTCATACGGATCACATCGTCCAGATAGTACTCGTCTACAGGGAATGTCCGGCCTGCAATTTCGACTGTGCCCACGCTAAGTCCCTCTGAGGCAAAATAATTCTCAAAAGTTGCGGCATCAAGTGTCGCGGACATCAGAATCAGCTTGAGCATATCCTTCTTGGCCTTCATGACATCGCGGATAAGGTTGAGTAGGAAGTCAGTATCGAGACTGCGCTCGTGTACTTCATCGATCACAACGTGGCTGACATCCGCCAAAGACGCCACGACATCTTCAACTCGGCCCCCTGAGGTTTGCAATCGCCTGAGTAAAACACCCGTCGTCACAAATGTTATCCTTGTATCTTTCGATCTCCGGGATTCACCTCGAATAGCATATCCCACCTCTTCGCCCACACGTGTACATCTTTCTTCTGCTACACGATCGGCAAGGCCAAGAGCTGAGATTCGTCGCGGCTGGGTGACAATCATGTTTGCACAACCACCAAGACCTTGGGCATACAGATCATCCAGGATAAATTGCATAGACTGTGTTGATTTACCCGATCCTGTTTCTCCGCTGATGATAGTGACATGGTTGCTTCTGACGGTGCCGATTATGGCTTCTCGCATCTGCCAGGCAGGGAGACCCTGACGCTTGGATACCATGTTCTTCAAAGATGATGACTCTTGTCGTTGAAGCCATTGCTCCCGGCTTTTCTCATCCTTGATCCATTTGATCATTTTTGGGGCGCGTGGACTTCGCTTGTTTTGTGCGATAGCCGCCACAGGTTTGTACTCGGCTGCGGCTGAGGAGACGGCCGAAATATCCACCAGCTTTCCAGGCTCCTCAATGATGCCGTTGATGTTCTGCTGGACCCAGTCCATTGCCAGGTAGATCTTCATTGGCTCATCACGCAAAGACTCATCGATATACTCGAGAGCTTTTCGAATGATGCTAAGCTTGATATAAGAAGGAATGTTGGCCACAATCGATAGAATCAAGTTGGCAGGATAGGTAGCTGGACGTCGAACCTGAAAAGAGGCATCGACGGTCTGTTGCCCATTTTTGACAGAATCGAGCTTGATGCGAATGACTTTATCGCCTTCACGTTCGAAACCCTCCCCATAGATTGCTTCAAGACTCCCAAGTTCTTCTTCCCACTGTTCTTCGGGTGAGCCTAAATCTAAGAAGTCAGCATCGGCGGAATCCTGAGATTCTCGAGGGAAGAGCAAATTTTGTAAAGTCTCCGCGGCTTTGTCCTCATCAACCCCTTGCTCATCCAGCACCCTTGTGGCCAGCTCAAGTGAGTAACCTGCTTGAGCTAGTCGTTTGATGATGCCCTCTCGTCTCAGATTCGTAGCTCCGACCGACACTCCAGCCGCATAGCTCTCTGGCAAGGCCCAACGAGGAAGATCATCCTCGGGGACGTGAATGAGAAGCCACTCGAGCGTCTCTTCTCGATCTTTGCAATATTCGACTGCCTCTTCAACATGGCTTTTACGGAAGCTGAGCTTGCTGAGTTCGGAAATGATAGCGTCTTTTTGAGGTTTCGACATCTGGACACCATTTGGATTCCACTTGACGCCGCTTCGTAGCAACGTCTCTAACTGTGCTCTTGTCTTCTTCCCCATCTCAACCTTGGGCGCATTACTCCACCCCTTCATGATGCTGGATGACCGACTGTCTCCTTTACCTGCATTACTCATAAGGACCAGTCCAGAAGCACCAGGCATGGCAGCGGCCTTAGCCTTGGCGGCCTCAATTTCTTTCCTCTTCTTTTCTGCGGCAGCCTTTGCCTCTTGACGCTCTTGAAGTGCTTTAAACGGGTCCGGTTCATACATCCAGGCCTTGCCTTCTTTCACATCTTGGGTCTTCAGGGCCTGGAAGTCTTTCCATAATGACTTGTGCTCTGGTGGGAGAACCGTGTGTTTGTTCTGCATGCTACACACTCTGAAGAGGGCATATGTTGCTGCGGCATGCTTGGCCTCTATTGCCGTAGGACGCATGATCAGATGCTTATGAGTTGCTGGAATTTTGAAGGGTTCTAGTTTGGTGATCTGCTGGGTTTTAGGATCCTTGGCGCTCATAGTAACCCATACAGAGAAACCATCAGGAGTCTTCTTGGTATCATAATCGGGCCTTTCCCATTTCTGTTTCTGACAGTACTCGCTAAGCAGGTTTACTGGTAGCTTCCCTGTCCATGAAGAGCCGCCAATGAGTTGCTTGACCGTAGGTTTTGGGGGGCCTGAAGGAGCTGCTTCAGGAGTAGACGTGCCACCTTTTTGGCCTTTTTTTCCTTTTCCTTGGTCCTTAGACGGCGCAGATGGCATGGGGTCAGAGAGGTCTATACCGCCGCTGGACTTTCCTTTGCCCTTTTTGACCATTTTGAAAGGATGTGGTTTGTCGGTCGTGTTGTTGTAGAATTGATATGGGAAATGCTGGGTTGGTGATCGATTACTTAGTGGAGCTCACTCGATACACAGTAATAATTGTCAGCCGCGGGATGTTCTCTGATTATGAGAAGGCGATGTGACAAAGATGGCTTGAAATATACTGCCAAGTGTCAGTACTCATGTCTCATCACAGCTACCCTCTCTTCTTTAGAAACTGTTCGCAAGAGCTGCAACATCGAAAGAAAGAGATTGGTAGCAGCATGGCCTGGTAAAAGCGCCTGGGGACGGGAAATATATCTTGTTTCACACTGTGAGTCATGTGCAATAGTGCTAGTAAATTACAGTACGTGTTCTGTTATATGTACGGCCCTCGTGGCCCCGCTATTTACGCTCAAACCCTTTCAAGGGAAGACTCTGGTTATACCTAATGTATACCTAACTGTAGGAAGCTTAACGAAAAATACTTGGAGTATATTCAAACGCGAATAGTTTATCTTCTCTTCTCTTCTCATTCAAGTGCGAGTAAATAAGTCGTCTTCATTCGACACCAATTTACAGTCAGAAAATCATTACATGTCATGCCCGGTAATCATGAATGAGGGGCAAACACCCATCGTATTCTTTTGGATTAACTACGGTCTCTGGCTACCACTGAACCAGATTCACCACCACTTGGCAGCGAATTTCGTAATTTCGAGCTTCATCGTCTCAGAAGTCCTGGTGCACTAGCATAGGCCTCTCCAAGGCATCCGTCCTCGATTGACGCTGCCTCTCACCTCACCTCAGCGGTCGTCCTGCGAAGTCCCATGTGCATAAACACCAACCATCATGATGTCTTCAGCGTATACACGTAAACTCGTCGGTGTCTGTAGGAGCTTCTCATGAGTATTCATGACCGAGAAGCCAAACGCCACCGCCGACTCCGCTCTCGTCTTACTTCATCACTCTCAGGCTGGAGCTTTCAAGCTACCATAGGGCCTGTAATCTGAGGGGTGAGATTTCCCCTCGTATAAACCTTCCAGATACATTAAAAAGACGCGGTATGGGGTGTGATATCATGGGGATGGGGGTAAACGACAGTCACATAAAACTGTTCTGGGGGAAGGGGTGTCGTGATGGTGCTATGTTTTGGGGGGGTTGGGATTGCTCCACATTCTGGATTTCCTATCGAAATTCTCAATCCGAACCAGCGAGCCTTTTACATGTCCATGGCGTCGCTACCCTTGGCAAAGTCGAAGCCGCCTGAGGGAGCAGCACCATTGGTACCGAAGCCGAATGTGCCGTTGGGGCCAGCAGGTTGTTGGGCCATACCCTCGTCGGCGTTCTCCTCATCATCCGAGAAGTACTTCTCGATGATGTTGTAGGCTTTCATGTAAATCTCCTCGTTGGCATTGTTCTGGCAGTCGTGGATCTTCTCCATGCCTCCACACTCCTCAATGAACAGAGCATACCGGTTGATGGAGTCGCCAGACTCACCAGCGGCCTGCTTGTCAAGGTCACCGATCTTGAGGATGTTCTCAAGGCCGTCCAGGGCAACCTGGATGATCTTGTTGTCGGGGCAGCCAAGTAGATCGCACAGGGGCTTGATGCACCCCTGAGAAACCAGATAGCGGATTTGCTCTGGCTTCTGCAGACCACCGGAAGTGGCGTTGCTGATAGCCCAGCAAGCCTCCTTGCGGGTTTTGAGGTCTCCGTTCTGCAGAAGGTGGATCAGAGGAGGAACAATGTTGGCATCAATGACGGCCTGGATCTGTGAAGAGTTGCCGGCAGTGATGTTGGAAATTGTCCAGCAAGCCTCCTTTCGGATGCCATCCTTGGTAGAGCTCAGAAGAGACAGGAGGCAGGGCAGGGCGCCGCAGTTGATAATAACCTGTGTTTGAACGTCGTCGCCGGTAACGATGTTGCCAACGGAGCGCAGGGCGGGAGTCTGGACCGACGTAGAAGCGTGCATGAGAAGCTCAACCAGTCGGCGAGGAATGCCAGCCTCAATAACGGCCTGAATCTTGTCGTTGGATCCATCGGAGAGGTAAGAGATGGCCCAGCAGGCATCGATGAGCACCTCGTCATCAAGGGAGTAGACGAGCTTGGACAAGACAGGAAGAGCGGGGGCAATCTGGTGATATGTTAATTCGCGATCGTTTTCTTTTTCCAAATGAGAACTTACGGTAGTCCAGTCAGGCTGGGGGGTCTTGCCACGGCAGAAGTTGCTAAGTGTCCAGGTAGCATTGCGGAGCATGCTAAGCTTACGGCTATCGCCGAGTAGGTTAAGGAGAGGCTTAAGAGCACCACAGCTGAGGACATAGTCACGGCAGTGAGGGCTATCACCAGCGATGTTGCCGAGGGCCCAGACGGCCTGTTCCCTGACATCGGGTTCGGGGCTAGCAAGAAGCTCGACGAAAATCGGGACAGCGCCAGCCTCAATGACAACCTGTGTCTGAGTGGCGGAGCCAGATGCAATATTGGTCAGAGCCCAGGCAGCCTCGAACTGGACCAGGGTGTGAGGGGATCGCAAGAACTCGACAAAACGACTAACGACGCCGGTCTTGATGACCTCCTCGATCGGGGGGTTGCGCTCCTTAGAAAGAAGCTTTCGGAACTTGGTTGTGGCCTGAATCTGCGAATCGATTTGGTCCGAGAAGACACCCTGCACCATCTGAGGAAGGTCCTCATTCAACTAGAGACAGGGGTTAGCAAATGCTTACAGGAGATGTACAGCCAGGGCCATGCTATTCGCAGCGATGTATGACAGCAATAAGACGGAAGGGTAGACGTGAACATAGCCGCACCTGTGGCCTGCCTTTTCTCAAACCTGCTAGAACTAGGATGTGGGGTTATTTGAAGTGTATATTTTCCCCCACATCAGAGGCAGACGGGAGGGACGGGGCGAAGCGAAAGCGACAAGAGATTTTGCGCAAGCAGCAGGCGAAGCCAGCGCTTGAAAAGATAACCTCACGGTCGAGAAATAGAAAGGCACATACCTGGGACTCGGTAGGAGCGGACTCATCATCGCTATCAGGGGCGGCACCGAGAGAAGCACCAGGGCGGTTCTCACCGGTACCAATACCTCGACGCTTGGCCAAGTTCTCCTCACGCTTGGCCTTTCGAATCTCGACTTGCTGCTCCTCACGACGACGACGGAGCTCCTCAGGCTTGAAGGTATTCTTAGCCTTGAACTGAGTTCGGCGATGCTCGGGAATGTATCGCTCAGCCATGATGACTGCGATTGTTTTGGTACGAGGGGGCGTTGGTAGGTGAACAGTAGCAAATTGATGTGCGGGGTGAAAGATGCACAAAGGGTTCGCAGAGAAGAAGATGGAAAGAGCTCAGCGTCTAGGGAGAGAAGACTTGCTCTGCAGCGTAGAGTAGAGAATCCAGTGAGGAGAAGAGGATGAGGGGAGGGGGGAAGGAGAAAGTTTTGTTGTTGATGTTGATGGAGAAGAGAAGTCTTGGGTCTGGGTCTGGGTCTGGTCGGCCGGGGACTAGGAGGGCGTCGAAATGATTGACCCAGGCAGTGGGCGAGTCTTTCTCTGGGCTTTGGGCCACTGATTGCCTGCTAAACCTAAAGAGAAACCGCTTCCACCGTAGGGGCCCCAGTCGGGTGATTTCAGCCTCAGGCAGAAACCACTCCGCCCGCCGGTTGTTAGTTCAGCACCGTGCAATCAAATCAAACTCAGCTCTGCAGAACCTAGCGAGCCTAGACATGAGAAGAGGGCTACTCTGTGAATGATGTGGGTAATGTTGATCTAAGGAGAACAGGTCATTGTTTTTATCCACTAGGACACCAGGTAATGTAAACAAAGTGACTACCAGCGAGCGAATATTTCACGGCAGTCCCTCCGTCATGGCTTGGTGCCTGAAACTCAATAGACCAAACCTCTGTGACCTGACTCGTCTCGCGTCCCTTTTGAATCTCGAATCGGGGCACATATCGAGAAATCTACAGTTAAAATTGCATGGTGTGTCTGTAGCGTCTAACTTAGCTCTCTATTCACAAATATCCCACTAGGTCGTCACTGTGCCGTTATTGTACTGTATAGATGGATCTTGGAAGTTGGATCAAATCACATGCATTGTCACGTGCTGTCGCGACTTACTGATGGAGGGGTAAGCTCCCCTGACGCGTCAAGGCCCAGGATGCTCTATCAATCGCGTCGTACAGATCCATTCATTATCCATACCTTACCTTGGTACTTTAGCTGACGATGCATTGAGCATCCATATACTGCCGCCAACGCCAACGCGATCGCGAAGCATCGTTTACTTATCGAAATACCGCCTACTTCCAGTCAATGACCATCTCTTCTTGCTGTTTAAGCCTTCATTCGTTGCTTCACCGCAGAAACAATGCCTCCCCAACCTTCAGCAACACTTCCAGGATATGTCGCCATCCGTGATATCCTGGATGGGAAATTTGCAGACAGGAGTTTAGTCAACGTCTACGGCCTTATTTCTGGTTTTCGTGACGCTATGAAAACGAAAGGGGCAGGTGAGAATATCTCCATTCCCACAGTAAATTATGTTATCCAACGCATCTAGACTACAAATGTCAGGTTCGGCTCTTCGACTCATCTGTAGATGATGATGGCTGTATTGCCTTCGACATCTTTCGTCCGGAAGAAGAACTGCCGAGTCCCGGCTGTGGTGATGTAATGCTAATCCGTCAAGCAAAAGTGAGCTAGGTACCTAAAACATTCAAAAATGCTGATATTGACAGTCACAAAAGGTTCAATCATATGGGTCTAGTGGCCCATCTCTTTTGAGTACTTATAACACGAAGATCTCTCAATATAAAGCCTCCAAAATTCCGAGAAGCCCTAGCGAAGCTTCATGCGCTCTTTGTCCACCAAGTGGCCCCAAAGATACACCGCCAGGAAAGAAGGAGAATGCTTTCGTCTCTGCAATATATCATAGCATTGACAAGAGTCGGTTACCTAATGAAGAAATGTTTGAGACCATGGTTGTTGCATCACGGAACGTCAAAGACAAGTTCAAACTACTTCAAGATGTCCAAGAGGGATGCTTCTGTGACATCGTCGCCCAGGTCGTTCGGCCACCCCACGATGGCGGGGACAAGATGACTTTATGGGTTTCCGATTATACAGAGAACCCATTTTTTCATAACTTTTCTATCGGCTTCGACGAATCCTCTATCGGTCGAGATGGTGATCCATTTGGCTATACCGACAAGTATATTATGGCTGCTAACCCATCGGGCTGGCCGGGCCCTTTTGGGAAGAGATGCATCCAGATCACATGCTGGGAACCCCATGTGACTGCACTCCGTGACAGAGATATGGGAACTCTCCCATGGGTTTTGATCAAAAATTTGCAAATCAAATTAGGCCACAGTGGTGCCAACTTGGAGGGATTCTTGAGAGAAGATCGTGATCCGCATGGACCAAAGATTGGTATTCGTATGGTAAACTCGAATCCCGATTCAGAGAATTTTGATCTACGTGCAAAGGAGGCCTTGCAGAGAAAAAGACAATACGAGCGCCTAAGAAAAGGGCAGGCCAGAGAAATCAAGGAAGCTTTGAGGGTCGGGCAAAAGCGCAAGCATGGCGGAGAGTCGAAAACCGAGCAAAAAAAAGGCAACGCTAAATCGAGGCGCAATGAAAAACGATCAAAAACCAAAACCAACAAACAAGGTGAGGCCAGAGAGCCTACAGAACAGGATGTGGTCCCTTCCGTGGACCTAAATATTCGAGGTAAATTTGACTGAGCTCACAAGACTCCTCAATCCAGCAGCTGACGATCCTTTAGTGAAATGCGAAAATGAAGACAAGCCGGCTAGTTCGATTGACGAAATCACAAAAGTTGTCCAGCATGAAACTACTATTGATGATGCTCTTATAAAACTTCCTCTGCCCTTTGTGAACTTGAACTACAGAGCAAACGTTCGAGTTGTCGACTTTTCACCAGCGAACCTGGCAGATTTCGCCTATCCGAAGAAGGAATCAGAGTATGAGGACCTTTCCGATGACGGTGAAGAGTCGCTGTCCAACAGCGAAACTGAAGCTGAAGACGAACAGCCAATCCAGAGAACGCTAGACGATTTCACCAAAGCGCGAAACTGGGAGTGGCGTTTCTTTTTGGAGCTCGAGGACGCTGCAGTCGCTGAGAAACATAAGAAGCAAAGACTTTGGGTGGCAGTCGACAACCAATCTGCTCAATTACTTACTGGGCTCGATGCGTGTAACCTGAGACGAGATAAGCAGGTGCTGGTAAACCTCCGCGACAAGATGTTTACGCTCTGGGGAAATCTGGAGGAGAAAAAGGCCGCTGCTCAGGAAGCGGCAAGAAAGGGAAACCCTCCAGCTGATAGCGACGATGAGGATCAACAGCAGCCCGAGCCAAAGAAGTCGGACAAAACGCAACTCACAAACCGGGCGTTTCCATGCTGCATAAAGCAATATGGTATCAAAGTTGCCGAGCCAGAACCGTCACAGGCCAACGCAGGGGATGGCAAACGCTGGCAGAGAATGTTCCAACTCTTTGGCGCCAGGATTGTTGGAGAATAGTTTGTAAGAGACAGTTAAGTTTGGCTGTGCTATTTAAGACGAGCTCAGTGACAATGCATCGTGTTTATCAGGCGTATGGGGAGGGAAAAGTCATGTTCAGGTCTTGATCTTACAGTGTTCACTGGCAAGTTTTGTCCCAAATAGGGGTTAAAAAAAGCGATTAGACCGAGGCGAAGTTGTTCTTATTTTGCAATGACTATAGATGTTTTGTACACGCAGTCTTTTGACGCCCTAAATTCAGGTCCTCTGCCGCATACCCAGACTCCAGCATGTAAGTCCAAACTGGCAAGAGGCTACATACAGAAACTAAGAAAACAAAGGAACCATCCGAAACTATACCGCCTTATTCACAAAATGGAAAGAAACCGCACATCATTTCCGCCGAAGGTCGCAATAGCTATGTGTCCACCATGTGAGAGGTCAAACTCGTGGTGTCTAATCCCCTATAACATCATCGTCTGATTCGTGAGCTGGTCGTTCCGCTTCTTCATCTTCATTTTCGTCATCGTCTTCGATTGGATCATCCTCAAGAAGACCCTTTGCGCGGAGATCTTCTCTAGAGCCCTCCTCTGGTGGCGGCGTGTCAAAGATGTCATCCTCGTCATCCTCTCCAATTACAACGGCTTCGCTAAGCTGGGCCTTTTGAGGCTTGGTGCTTGTTGAAGCCTGTGTATGGGCGGCCTTTTTTCTTGTCCGCTCGGCCAACTTCTCTTCGTCAAGGTAGGTAACGACTTCTTTGAAATTGTTGCCAAGTTTGTTTTGGTTGCGAAGAAGACGCCGCCTTAGCTTGCCTGCGTGTGAGCCCTTATGATCCACCAGGCGAGCAGTAATCACGAGGACGTATTTTGCGGTGAGTTCGCACAAAGCTTTTTCGGCCTTGAGTTCGGCAGTGAAACGCTCTTCCTCGGAAAGACCCTCATCCTCATCCTCGTCCTCTTCGTCTTCATCATCAGCCATAGGATCTTCATCTTCAGCTGGCTCATTTAGGGTTTTGTCCTTCTTTATCTTCTTGGCATACTGTTTTTCGGTGCCGTCAAAGATAGCAATCAGCTCAGGAATGAGGCCGGATTCGATATCTTGAATCAATGTCTTGTATTTCTCGCGGTTCGAGGGTTGTGACTCAGAACTGGACGAAGGCCGGAGTTGATCAATAGTTGGGCGAAGGGTGGCGAAGGTAAGGTGAAGGTCACACAGGCTGCCGGTGGCGAATAATCTCAGCTGGTCAATGGCAGCGCGTGATGACAGGGTTTCGATAAGATGCCGGCGGAAAGTTTGGCGAAGTGCCGATAGTCGGTCAAGCTCATCATCTGCGATACTGCCAGTCGTTGACAAGAGTTTGGAATAAGCTAGCGTCTTCCACATGAAGTAGAATTGGCAGGTCTTGATCGCAAATGAGACCACCTCATCCTCGAGATCGTCAATGTCTTGGTCGTCGAGAGGCTCATACTTGCCGCGATGAACAATATTGGCTAGTATTTGAATGGGAGGGTTTGTTGTTGATTCAGATGAGTCTTCGTCAGCCTCTAGGACATCGATACAGTCTGCAATGCTCGCCAGCTTGCTGATTTTGAGAAGAACTGTTGACAATTCCCTGAGAGGTGCCTCGCCTAGATTACCTCGCGATGAAAGCTCATAGGTTTTGTCAAAGTTGTGTAGAGAAGTGATGGCAGTTTCCCACAAGTATGATAGCTTATTGTCTGCGATTTCCTCCAACTCTCCATACTGTCGCGAATGCAATAACGCCGCAGTTGCTTCTGACAAAACTCTCTTATCGTCGTGTCGGTTAAACTGTGTGACAATTTCGTCGAGCAGCTTTTCGTATCTGTTTGTATTTTGACGTAGTGGCTTGAAAAGCTCAAGATCGAGAAAATGCGCCAGGCGAAGAACAATCGCGGCTGTTTCTGGCTCTGCTCCAAACTTGCTTAGAAGAGGGGGGATTACAATGACCAGCTCGGCTGCTGTATCTTCAGGGCTTATTCGTACATCCTCGGCTTCTTTGCCTGTCTGTGGCTTCTTTCTTGATCTGTCGTGTTCAGGCGCATGTGTCAGGCTGGATTTTACTGCTGAGCTCAACACATCCAGAAGGATCGATTCTTCCTCGGTAGTAGGTGCGACAGCCTTCTTGAACGCAAGATCCGGGTTGCTTCCCTTGGATCGCGATTTTGAACTGGTTGTGTGATCAAAGAGCAAATATCCTGCCAAGAGTGTCCACTGCTTAATCGCATTGACCTTCTCAAATAGAACTTGGGCAGCCAGCGAGATCCTGGTCTCTGGAACAGCAGACTCCAAAAGATCAACCGCAACATCCAAACCCAATATCTGACCACTTTGGTGCTCCTCCTCGATCTGATTGTCATAGATAGCAAGGGTTTCAGCAAGGCACTTTAGGTCAATCCATTCCAAACGGGGGGCGTCAACAGAGGCCTTCTTCCCCCGGGGTATGTCCTCTGTAGCTTCAGAATCACGCAGTTCTTTGGTCTTTTCACTGATAGCATCCCTAGTGCATGCGACGAAGAACCCAACAACTGCCTTCCGAATTCTGAGTTCATTGTCAAATATGAGCTTCCCAATGGCGTCTACCTCTTCGCCTTCTAAGAGATCTTGGTCGCGGAGGACGTCAATAACGCCAATTGCTGCGACGCGAACAGCGACATCGGAATCTTTGCAGGCCATTTCAACCAATCGCGGGCGAAATCTGTCAATAAAGTGGCCCAGCTGCCCGGCGTCTCTTCGAAAGACTTTGGTAAGCTGCTTCAAGACCTCGAGACGAGTGGGTGCATTGGTATCTGACAGCATCCAGCCAAGATACCGGAGGTAGCCCGGCTCAAGGAAGATGACAGGCAGGGAAATGATCCAGTTCCCGAGTGCTTCCACACACTCAGTTCGAATCTTTGGGTCGACATCTCGGTAACGATGCACAAAAACAGTGTCGAAAAAAGACTGGATGGCATCCGCGCAAGCTTTGCGATCTTTGTTGGTCTGTTCCTTGTCACGCTTTTCAATGCTCTTCTTGAGTCTATAGTCCAGATCGTTAGCTACAGTGACCAGCGCACTCTGGACTGCCAAAGATATAGTAGTTGCGGTATGGCGGAAGGGTCGTAGTGATGATGAGGACATGCTGGCAAGCCATGTATGTAGGTTGTCAAGAAATGTTTCGTCTCTGTACATAAGACGGCCTTGGTGCATATCAACAATGAGGCATTCGAAGAATGAGATGAGCACGTCTCGGAAGGATCGTGAATGTTTGGTTCTGGAGATGAGAGGATAGTCGGTAATTTGTTGCTATAATAATGTCAGCAAAATCTGCATGGCTGGAGGCACGATCGAGAGTTGTAATACCTCTTGGTAAATGCTCTGAAGATCTGCCAGTCGTCCTGCAACGTTGTCTAAGTCTAAAACGTCGTCTTCTGTGATGAGCTGATCACAGCCAGCGCATTGAAGGATGCAGTTCACCAGGTCAGCAGTGGCTGCGACTGCGTTTATCTTATAACTAGCCAGCCATTCTTCTGCCACCGATTTGCTAGAATCACCCGATCCGAATAGATGGGCTTCGTAGTGTCAGCATGTAGGAAAGCCCGCAGGAAGAGAGAAGTTAGCCTACAGTAGAGCCCATGCCCTTTCACAGCAGCGTCTTCAATGCGAACACTCTTCTTAGGTCTGCTCGGGAGACTTTTGGCTGCGTGGGTCACTCGCGCAGGCCGCAAAGGCTTGGAACCATTGATCTTGGGCTTTTTGGCGGAAGGCTTCTTTGCGCGACTTGTTTGCGACGACTTCTTTCGAGAGCGCGGTGCAAAATGGTCTTCATCGCTGTCATTGTCGGGCTCGTTGCTCATCTCCTCGTCTGAATCGGGGGCTTCATTTTCTGCATCTTCCTCTTCGTCCTCTTCTTCGTCATCCTGATCGTCTCGCTTGCGCTTTGGATTTGTCGATTGAGTTGTAGTATCAGGAGTAAATTTGGTGGGTGCCCTCACGACGCGTCCCGATCGGCGACGCGTTGTCGCATCAGGATCCGGAGACGGACTCGCGTTATTGTCCATAGTGTCTCTTGGGGGTGGGCGTGATATCGGCATCTGAAATATCAGTGTCTGGTGGTTAAGCCCTCGGTGCGAGGGTGACAATGGTTTTTTAGCCACTTGGCGCGTCGAATGTCGCGTGGAATAAGTACTAAGGTAGAGTGCAATAGGGATGGAGATGGGGATGATGGCGGCGCAAGCTGTTCTGGAAAGTGGGTGGGTGGTGCCAGTTTTCTTTCCCACGGGTGAACATCGGAGAAGTACCTAAGGTACCTGACCTGACCTCACCTAAGGTAGCAGTCTGGGTGCTCTTCTTCATGAGTACCTGAGAGAGTCCTTAGATCTTTACGACCAGCTTATGCCTCTAACATCCGTCTGGCTTGGATACGTGTAGATGCTTCCCTAGCTACATGATATCACAATAGAATTGTTCTTTTCACAAATGCCAATTAGCCCGACTTCATGTAGTGTCTTTGGTGCTTCCGTCTCTGCCTCTCACAAGCCACGCTCAAGCTTGATTGATGTACGGTAGACGGTATAACTAACCCCACGATCCCAGCTGGTGTGGGGCCACAGCCACTGTATCGACCAACGATCTCTTATCTCTTATCTAATAGTCGAGAACCTTTGACTCGTGCCTCAGTTTCAACCAAGGTAAGGTATTTATTTGTTAGTCAAGGTGTGTCAAGATGGAGACGCAGTCTGTCGTTACTATTGCCTGTGCCCAATCAACCTTTCGCTGATTCTTGGACTTCTACCTTTCACTATCATCGCAACATGGTTCCAAAATGGACTCGCCCTTTCCTCCCTCATCCTCTTCTCCTGGCGATGGCCGCATCGTTGTTGGCCTGCTCCCTGCCGGCGGGAGCGGTCTTGAGACCATGACTTATCAGTATCCTTTGAAATTAATATCTCCGGCTCCTTCGTCTAACCAGCCAAGCACTCTCGTTTTCCTATTATCTTATGGAGGGGGGCTTGTTGCTGGAGACGGTGTTAATCTGACAATACACGTCAAGCCGCAGGCGAAGCTCAGCATCACTACCCAAGGTCACACAAAGATCTTCAAATCGCCTACAGCCGATGTCATCACAACTCAAAACTTGGACGTTACCATAGACGATGGTGCTTCCATGTGTCTCCTTCCGGATCCTGTCCAGCCGTTTGAGGATAGTGTATACGCCCAGAAGCAAATATTCAAGCTCAGAAGCCAAGCGTCGCTCTGTCTCTTGGATTGGGTCACTCAAGGGCGTGTGGCTCGTGGGGAGAACTGGAGCTTCAGGAAATGGACCGGGCGGAACGAGATATGGCTACAAGATCCTCAAACAACTACGACTGATAGACTCTTGGTACGAGACTCAATCATCCTATCGAGAGGTGCGAGTAAGTCCGTGGGTCGCACACTACCAGAAATGATGCAGCATATGGCAATATCAGGAACTCTTATATTGCGCGGATCCAAGACCAAATCGTTGGGGGAGTTCTTTCAGAATGAGTTTGCTGCACTTCCTCGCATTGGAGCCCGGGACTTCCGCTCTCCAGAAGCGATGGCGCGAAGCATCACAGATGTTTCTGACTTCGAGCGTTGGCGACTACAGAGACTCGAAGAGGAGAAAGAAGGCGGTGTCCTCTGGTCTGCAGCCAATGTTCGAGGATGCGTGGTTGTCAAGTTTGGGGCAAAAACAGTTGAAGCCGGAAGAGAATGGATTGGATCAATGATTATTCAAGAAGGGAGCATTGCTTCTGAATTCGGTGATAAAGCACTGATGTGTCTTCGATGATACCAAGCTTTGGCTGCCACCACATGGGAATAGGACGTGTTTTTTCCGGCACTTTTGAGAAGTATGCCGATTGGATATGCACAATCAATCAACGACACCATGTTTCCAGATTTAGAAGGCCCATCGGTACATTCTTTGTCTAATTGTTCCAGATGCGAGAGCAGTGCGGCTGTTGTATAATTGTATTTTTCATTTTGAGATCGCCTTGGTTTACCAAATCTTGAGTACCGCTTGAACAGCAACTGGGATGTCCATTGTCTCCAGCCAATACGAAGAGACCGCGGCTGGTAGGATCTCATATCAAGCTTGCGCAAATCACTGAGCAAGCAAATATTTATCTTACGCCAGCTTTGTATATCATACACCATTTCCTGCATCACCGCCCATAACACTATGAAGTCCCTGCTCCTCGTCACCGACTAATCGAAAGGTATCACCATTTACATTAAGATGAGGAAGCCTTTTCATTCCTTTCAGCCCATTGAATCGTCTATCTTTCTACTAATAAACACGCCTATCACACTGTCTACCAATCATTCGTCGGCCAATACCATTTTCATGAAGGAACCCAAACTCAAAATAAGAGGAAAGTTCAACGCTAGCTGAGATACATCATCGTTTGGTTGCATATTACCATGGATACTGCATGGTCTCTGAGAAAGAGTTGTATATAATGACTGACCACAGAAGAACTCGTTTGAGGCATACGGGATAAGTTGTAGTCATGGCCCTGACCGTACCGCCCATTAGACGCTGGCCAATAGGAGCTCGACAGGATTTCCATATTGGGAAACGACGAGTTAACGGATGAAGGAAACGAGATTGACTTGGACTAGAGATCCTGAACCAGGATAGTTAAGCATAAACTTGGGAATATTTAATTATAGTTCAGGGTGAGATCATTACAATCTCTGCTAAAGATAGACTAGTTTATGCTTTGTAGTTTAAGAAAGTATAAAGGAAAATTAATAGTTACTACAAATAACAAACAGATGTTGCAGTAGAGTACTGTGTTACCTGATTTTCTCTTATAAAATAGACATGAGGTTAAGCTGGGATCTCTGGCTTTTTAAATAATTGACAGGAGTAATATGATTTATCTATATAAATGGAAAACTCAAAGCTTGGAGCAAGACAGTACATTACTTGAATTAAGGCATTGTTAGTAACTGTTCTCTACATCAACCATTTTGCCTGTCTGTAGAATACCTACCTATATCTGTTGTGGAACACTTTTGCTAAATTAAACTTTACACAAGTAGTTTCCTCTCTTTTAGTTAATATCCGAGGTGGCCTTGATAAACTGACTACATCCTTACCTACCCAGTCTACAAGTTTATTCAACCTTGGAACAGTTGGGTGAGTAGGCGGTGAGTACATATGAGCAGTCTCACAAATGGCAGAATTCCATCGTCCCCCACCATTCCGGACCCCACTATTGAACTTTCACATTGCGACTCAGGCTAAATTTTTGAAAGCTTCATCTGCGACTACAGCCTTCGATACCGACAATTACTACTCGCCGCCTACATTGACTCTCAGCTTGTAATCAATAACCATAATACAATTAACATGAACCGTGGTAGGGCAGCGGCCCGGGGCAGTCGGAGAGGTGCGGCCGCTGCAAGTTCACGGGCAGCCGGTGAAAACAACGCCGCCTCTTCTACTCCAGACGTTACAGATACTCCGGGCAGTGCCACTCCAGTACCTCAGAGTATAGCGACCACATCAACCCGCGGGGGGACTACCACTCGGGCGACAAGAGCCCCTGCAGCTGGTCGCTTCCGACCCAAGAACATTCGCCGAGATGAAGCAGAACGAGACAGTCTTGCCCGACAGGAGGAGCAGAAAGCCAGCGAGAGAGCAGCAGATGAGCGCAAGGCGAGAGGGCGCTCACGTTTCAGGAGTAAAAGGAGCCGTGGTGATGCCATGGGTAGAGGCGGTTTTGGTCGAGTCATTTCGGGAGCCAGTGGTCCATTTTCCTCTGGTGCAGCAGGTAAGGCTTACCTCCGAGAAACCGTGACTCAATTACAGCTGTCTAACTCTTGCAGGTTCCGGTGGGCGTGGAAGCAGTGGTTGGTGAGGCGGGGGTGGCGGTGGTGGAGGGGGGTTGGGGGGGGGTGGTGGAA